>NC_137199.1:24851738-25001738 GCF_960531495.2 Zeus faber
GCCGGCAGATCGCCCTCGCCGGCGTCGGCGTTCGCAAACTCAACGTTTATCAGGTCCTGAATCATGTCCACGACGTCGGGCGCGTTGCCTGGGAAAGAAAAGAGAGAGGGAATTTGTTTTCTTGAGGCCAAAGGTAAAGTCAGGTAACACTTCATACCGAAATGATTGCGTGAACCAAGTGGTAATTATAATAATTATAAATATTTTGTAACTGAGTCGTAGATTATTATTATGATATTTAATATACTAAAAATACCAGAATGTGCACATTCTGGTATTTTTAGTATTTTTACAGCTTATAGAGCGTATTGTGCGTAATCACCGGGTGTCATGACATTTCACTGCATATATGTATGACCGTATGTATATGTATGTGACAAATAATCTCTTGAACTTGAACTTGAACTTGAACTTGAAAAGATACTTCGTTTCTCTTTCCAAAATAAAAGCACGGTTGGAAAAAACGTTTGTTGATTTTCAATGCTCTGTGGATTCATGACAAAATCACACAGCCGGCGTGTGGTTTACCGGCACCGGGAGAGTCTCACCAGCCGTGACGTTCAGCTGGTCCAGGTCTGAGATGGTGATGAGAGGCTGGCAGGCGGTCATATCTGGATGAGCCCAACTGGACGTGTCGTTCCCAATCTCCAACTTACTGGACTCAAATCCAGGGGGGAGGAAATTAAAACGAGCTTTGTTTGTTCATCATTTACCGCGGACGATTGCATTTGAGCCTTAATAAACATCTGCGCGGTGCATTTCCATCCCGTCGTAAAAAAAAAATAATAATCATAACCCTTATTTCTCAGTCGTTATGCGGTGAGCGATATTAATATCGAAGCTGTCGGGGGAGTGATTTATGGCAGATTGGAGCCTTTTGTTTAAATAATAATTCACATCGAGGAAATTGATTTATTTTTTGTCGGCTGGAGGTGACCAAGCTGGGAGGGGATTGTATTCATTCGGGAATGTTCCTGGCTTTAAAAAATGTCCCTGTTTCATTTCAATATTTCCCCTCTTGCAATATCGCCGACTTCACTAGGTGTGAGTAGTTTTTCTCACCAAAACCTGTATGCGTTCTGTCCACATGGCTGAGAGCATCTCATCACTTGAGCCTTCTGAGGAAACGTTTCAGGCCAGACATACGCTCCGTAGATGGATTCCACTATTTCCTCCGGACAGTTATTTGGCACTGAGGGGGGGAAAAAAAGACGGATCAAACATTTAGGAGTCTTTTTTACTAACTAGCAATAACAAATATAGCTGCGGGCAGCAATACATGGGGGCCCAGTTTAGTCGTTTAGTATTACAGTTTTCCGGGCGCTTTGCGCAACTCTGCTCTTGCTCTTCTGGCGTTCAGTTTAAATATCCCTGAAGAACTTGGTGGTTTAAGAATGAAGATCGTTCCCCGGCTGACGCAGTGCGGACACAAAAGGAAAAGGTCGGTTCCTCCAAAGGTTCTTAGAGCTTCCTGCGGTGCGGAAACGATTATACGATTCTTTGAACGATTATAGTTTTCCGGGGTTTCGTAAAAACGCGGCAAGAGCCACAGTTTTCCTTCAAACGCAGCCCCGGCTCGAGCGGTCCGTCTGTATGTCGTACTTGCAAGTGGCTGGAAGGGAACGACTCCCGAGAGACAAAGCTTGGACTTATATAACTTCGGATGATGATGTCCTAAAGCGACAGGCTCCTGAAACGAATAAAATTCAGACAGTTTTTCCCTAAATTCTGCTCCAAATGGCGATTGTATGGATCAGACTCGAACTACGACGTCTGAAGCGTCCCGGTTCTAACAAGACCTCGACCATGTTGGTAGTTTCAGACACTTTTAGCCTGAGAGACGCAGAGATTTGAAAAAAAAATAAAAAAAATAAAGAAACGCCGAGCAATTACAACAACACACATAATTAAGCGTATTCCTTCAACAGAGTTTGGAAGTGTGCCGTACAAATGTGCGTGATCCCTGGCTGTACGACTTGGATGACCAGGGTGTCATTTCTGAAGTCCTTCTTCAGCGAGTCAGATATCAGGTTTTGAAGTCGCTCGACGCTCCAGGAGCTGTTTCCCCGAATATGGAAGGTGCATTCATACCTGTGGGTGACATCCTGCGTTAGCGGCATGAAAGCGGTTCAAGTTTCTGTTCAAGTTATCGTGATCGTATCGGATCGTTACTCAGCGTGAAAATTGACAAGTCGTAAATGTATGGATGGCGTTTGATGCCGCGGATGATCTTCCGCATGACAACTTTACCGTTACCTACTCTTGGTTTTGGACACCGTAGATCTGAAAGAAGGGGAAAACATTTGTATTGCTGTGTGTTTGACTTTTTTTTTTTTTAATGAAATAATAGGTTATACAAAAATGACGACGATTTTTGGAAAGGTTGTCAGAGTTCATAGTTGCGAGGGCAGCCAGTTTTTAATTCAATCTGTTGATAGATTCCACTGCAGTGAACACTCACCGCCTGCCTGTTATACTGCTCCAGGGTCCTGTTGGGAAGGGTGACAGATCAGAAAGAGGCACGTGGAGTTTTTCGCTCTCTGATAACCACTGAGTGGTAGGCATCGGGCGTTGATCTTTGGGACGAACCTGCTTTGCTTCTCCGTCATCCTGAGGTTCAGCAGATCAAGGGTGCGGTCAAACTCCAGCGTTTCGTTCAGCTGCCGCCCCAAACGAAACGGAGCCAGCGTAAATAGTTAACGGGGGAAGATGTGGTACTTTCCTGTGGAACTGCGGCTGTTTTTTGACTCACTCACCCATCTCTCAATGATATAAGTTGGATTTGTATACGTGCCGCTCAATCTCGAGGTCAGATTTACTCTGAAAAACGTATCAGGTGAGTCTACTGGGAAAACAAAGTGGGGGGAAATGGGGGCGGGGGGGGGGGGGGGTGGTTTAAGGAGGCTGGATGCCATAGTGCTCTGACATGATTTATTAAAAAAGCCTTGATGAAATTAGTCATTTTATGTAAAGATCAAGAACATTCGCATTGAAATTGAATTCTGTGGTCTGTCAACTGACCAGCAGTGTGATTGGAATCTACCGGAGCTCTGGTTGTTGGCATGTTAGTGGGACTGGATGGCAAGCTGTGAGTTGGATCTGAATCTGTGGGTTAAATCAAACCGTTCACTAATATATATATATATATATATATATATATATATACACAGTAAATTATAATGTGTATGATATTCAGTATACTGTATAGATATATTTTAGATATATACATATATATATAGCATTATAGATTATCATCATCATTATTATCATTATCATTATTATTATTATTATTATTATTATTATAGAATACAGCAGGAGCTGGTGGGTATATTGAATTTTTTTCTCTCAAGTCAAGTCAAGCTTATTTGTATGGACTTCTTTATGTGTTAATATGGTTAAATGAAATACTTACAAACAAACAAATATGAATATTACCACGAAACTATGTTCATGTTTAATTAAGTGAAACAGAGAGCAACACTCTCACTGCCTCTCTGCGGATAAACTTGATTGATTGATTGATTGATTGATTGATTAATTGATTGATTGATTGATTTCTTGGTAGATTGATTGATTGGGTGTTTAAGGTATTGGTTATTGATTGGTTGGTTGATTGATTGATTGATTGTTTGATTGATTGGTTGGTTGATTGATTGATTGCATTTTTTTATATAATGGGAAAAGTGGTAAGAATTGAGATTATGTTGGTTGGTTCTACAAGTACAAGTTGTTCTCTATATATTTGGGGACTATAACGTGGTTGAAATTACTTTTTAGCACCCCTTACTCAGCAAAAAGTGGAGCGACAAAAACAATCAGAGGAAAAACAGCTCAAATGATTTATCCTTGCTCCTACAGCTTGTCATGGTTGATATTTTATTGATTAGTTGTCTAGGGAGTAAAACAAGCTCTAAAAGATTTCTTATGTTGTTATGTTATTCCTATAATTAAGTATGTAAGTTGGATTTGTGTCTCTGGGTTAAATTATACAGATAACTAGAAAACCAAACGGATCTTTCTGCAAAAAACAAACCTAGAAAAGGATAAATACATAATTTCATTGTGTATTTCAATTCTACTTTTTGAGATTCTGGAACACTTGAAGAACTATTTTGACGTTAGTCATTAATCATTTCAGTTTCATTTGGTGATGCTAACCTGGAATGGGTATGCCCGTGCCGATGCTGGGTGGCGGTATTTTTTTCACTGTGGGAAAGGGAGAAAATTTGATCAGCAATCTCAATCTTAAAATCTCAATTCAGGATTTTCAGAGTGTGTGTGTGTGTGTGTGTGTGTGTGTGTGTGTGTGTGTGTGTGTGTGTGTGTGTGTGTGTGTGTGTGTGTGTGTGTGTGTTTTGTATGAACGTTAGGCGCACAGTTATACCCACCCACAGGTTGTATGCTGAGACTATTATTGTCTGCCGTCAGCGTGACGGAGCCGGAGGAGAACTTTGAACTCAGACGCTGCGTGATGTAAGCCTGGACCAGCTCTACATCCTCCTCCGGACTCACACTCACATGGACCTCACAGTCGAAACTAAAGACAGGGCGTGGTTCTAATGAGTGTGTGAGTTAAATTCACAAACTACAGTATAACTTTTGTCCGGGTTGGATGATCAGGGAGAGCTATTTGGAATCCATCTCTATGGGGCGTGGTATAACCCATAGGTATTCTTTTGATTACACATTATCTATTCATTCTAATTTGATCTTACCATCCATCATACGTTGAATTTGTAAGTCGTCTTGATTCCTGGGGAAAAACAATGGAGGCCTTTGTCAAAGAGTTATATATGTATCCTTAGTGTTTCATTCTTTTTTTTCTAATTTTACATATCACGGTTTGTAAAACTGTTACTGAACACTGCTATTGAATTTGATGCCTAAATACGTCAATGGACAACTCCTAGTGGTTGGAGGCCCTTGCTAGTTCTCCTATCAGCCTCCAGCGTGTCTTGGAGGATATTGCTGGTTGTTTCTGTGGAAAATTACACCGAGCTTCTTAATAAAACTGTACCTGAGGCTGCTCTATGTGCAGAGCGGCCAGATTATTACCCTCACGGCAGCTCTGGCTGTATATGGGAACACAAACAACAGAGATTAGAAACAGGAACATATTTCATCATCACCATTTACCTGTACTGTGTAGACAAGGAGGAGCACGACACAGGAATTAGTTTCTTATAATGCAAAGTTGATATTATGGTATTATAATCATCATTATTATTATCATCATCATCATCATCATCATCATCATCATCATCATTATTATTATTATTATTATTATTATTATTATTATTATTATTATTATGTATCTATTATGCTATTCACTATCATTAATAGTTTAATTATTATTCAACCAGATTTCTTTACTCTTATATAGTAAAGCAATCTATACCTCAGAGATGAGACAGAGATGCTCTGTACAGAGATATTCCTTGGGAAAATGCTCTCCATCTGATAAATAGATAAATAGAAAACACAAAAATTACAAAACAAATCCAAAGCAAATATTTTCACATGTTTTTTTTTTGTATGAATTGTACTTGGTTTTCTATTTTACAGTAATGGTCTCTAAATGACAGGTTGTTTTTTTATCATATCTTCCATACCCAGTCGCCTGTAATTTTCTCCAGATTGATATTTTCCTCTGTTTTGTTAGAGCACGTTATAAATGTCCGCATTTCAATTTTGTAGGTCGACCACACTGAGAGAAAAAAAAAGAAAATTAAACATTTAGGTAAAATATTAGAGGATGTCAATATAAATTGCTAACATAGCAAAATGATCCCTGCGTCCCGAATGGCGTACTACCTACTACATGTTTGTACTGTATTGTATGTCACTAGGTAGAAGCTTTACCGGCTTGTTGACCTCGAAATGCATTGTGGGATGGGCTTTCCGTGCAGCGCTTGTATACTGTATACTATTGTATACTACGATATTTCACCGGTTGTACTGTACTGTACTTCCTGATACCTTTCACATATGCATACGATGTTTTGGACAGGCTAAAATTGTTCACATACCAAATTATCGTAAAGAATAGTCTGTGAGTATGCCATTTTGGACACAGGGCATGAGATAGGGATGTCTGATATCAGTTCCATACCAGGCTGAACAGGGAATTACATTTGAGAACATCCCCAACACAAAATGACGACACCAAAAGTCAAACGGTAAATGGCAGAGGATAAAGATAAAGCGTCTTGAGTTACTTCTTTATGACAGATCAGAGTATGTTATATAGTATATTTCTAATGCCAAAACAAGTGATGATATGTCAATGGTCATGATATATCGACCCCCAAAAGCTTTTTAGCACTTGAAATGACAATAATAAACAAATAATAATAACTACTGTTATTAGACCTATTTGATGGTTGAAGTGTCAGGATGCTGCCTTGCTGTACTTGCATGGTCTGTCTTTACTGAACAACAACTACTGAACGGCTATATTTCTTGATACATTCTATATCTATCTCACCCTACAGTTGTGTACGGATACACAAATACTGCTAAATGCAGAAGTTGTTTGGTATTTCACAGAGCCAGCTGATATCTAGAGGACGACCAAAAATAGAGCCATTCACCACAGCGGAGGAGGCTGTCTGGCTGGAGAGGGCAGGTCAGGGACGACGCCTCTGGGTAGTTCCAGTGCCGGAGGTCCCAGCTCACCACATCGCCGTCTGCACAGCCCTCTCTGCCCAGCACCTCTGCACTCCACTCTCTGGCCCACATCCTGAACATGCCAATCTCCCCCAGGAGGGTCTTCCCGGTCTCAAGAATTATTCCCCCATTCACATCCGTATAATGAGACATGCCCAAAGTCAGGGTGCCGTTTGGGGCCAGTTTCTGTGACATTGTTGAATTCACGGGGACTTCAAGGTGTCGGGCTCCGTCGATGTAAAGCCGGAGCATTCGAGCTGAGCCGGACCAGGTGAAGCAGACAGCGTGCCATTGCTGCAGTGACAGTTCTTTCTCCAAAGAAAATTCCTTTCCAAACAGCAATGCCCGGATGGTTTTACTGCTGCCTTCGAGGCCAAGCTCAATGTGACTTTGTCCCGGAGCTTTGTAGGCAAAGCCCGTCCACTCTGCCGTTGAATAGAGACGCAAAAGTACACACACGCTCAGATCCTGAAGTGCCGGGACCGCGACGCTTGGTTCGAGGCGCCACACACACTGCTGGCCTCGGAATATGACCTTCTTACCCCACAAGCTGGAAGATTCGGCAACTGTAAAAAAAAAAAGACATTTTCATGTGATTTTAAAGTGTAAATAATGAATCCTCGGAAAAGCTGAGACGTTTCAAACCCACTTGTTCATCCCCATCCCTATTGTTCATCTTATTGATACATGAATGGTGATTTCTTTTTTATCTTTTTCTTTTTTTATTATTATGAATGGCTGTCCTCTTGGAGGTGATGTAGCTCTAAAGTATTCAATTTCATTGATGTCATAATCATACTTGAACCATGGAAACAGATGGAAAACTGCATGCACAGGCAGATAATTACGACGGACGGGTTGCTGAACGACTCCATGGTAAGTCTGACGAGTAAAAAAATAATCGTCAACATAAATCCACATAAAGGGAACAATGAAAATAGCAGAAGTCACTCAATAATACAGTGTGCATTTCTCTGGTTGGAAAAAATAATCTGAGACTTACCGGTGTCATTCGCCCTGATTTGATCAAATCTGAAATTGAGATCTAAGAAAAAAGAAATCCGGCAAAAGAATAATAACAATCTGTAAATTCACTAAACCATTAGTCTGGCGTCCAAAGTCACCATTTCTCTTGAGAAGCGGACTATCACGCCCCTGTCCCTTTTGTACCCTTATGGGTTACTCATTAATCACTGGTCATAAACATGCCAAGCCCATAGGATGTAAACTATGCCTTCAGCAATATAACACTTTCTTTTATGAAGTCAACACCTGAACGCAACTTGTGAATCTGGTGACGTCAAGGAGACATCCTGATTTAGTGTGACTGTCCTGTTGGCTCAGTGAGTTTGAATTTGAGTTTGCGTTTGACATTGGATTGAAAAAGGGGAAGATGCCTTAAAAAGGAGAACAGTTGGCCTTCTGGGTTCCTGTCACATCCTCATTTGCCTCAACAGGGATGCACCTCTATAAAGACGGAACTGTCCGGGCCCCGTGTTTGAATTTAATCGTTGATGCCCTTTTGCCAAACTATATTGTAACCGAGGATGGAATTTGAAATTGTGCCTCGCATAGTATTTGAATTTGTAGTGCACATGCCCACAATAGCTTTTTTGTGCAAATGAGAAAATAAAAAGTTTCCACAATTCACTTTCACACATCATTCAGATGTATTTAATTATTAATGAAAACAGTACACTTCATGAAGAGAGTGCCGTGGGGGTAAAAAACAACAACTTGTAAGTGTGTGTGTCTGCTGATAAATGTGTTGGCCATCTCTGTGTCCGAACTGGCTTACGAACATTATAGCAAATCTGAGAAGTAAAATAATACGGGAGTTGTGTTTTTTAGGTCAGGCGCCCCTTCCAGGCTTCCTGTAGTTTTTATGGCTGTAGTTTTGGGGGTTTTTTTTAACCACTGACATCTGGAAAAGTCAGTGGTGGTCGCTAGTAAGTGAGGTTGCTGGTTCTATAAATTGCAGACACCATGGCTGTTATAGAAATACCAACACTACACCTAATAACTAGAAATATGGTTGAGAAAAAAGGTTGAGAAGTTTTCCTTTAAATGTTCCTTCTCCTTTATTTCGTTGCTATGTAATACCTCACTGGTCATATGCAGTTTTGCAGAGCCATTTGCATACTTTTTGACCTTTTGATGACCCTTTTGCACGGCTACACACTAGTAAACACGCACACAGACACAGACATACGCCGCACACTAGTACACACAAACACTTACACACGCACACACGCACCAGGCACAAGACTTGCTGTTTGAAATCGGCATTTACAAGGAGCTCATTCATAGGATCAATTTCTCTGCCCTTCCCTCCTCCCTCTCATGCAGGGAAAGCCAAAGCGTGGGGGTTGTCCAGGAGGAATCTGAGAAGGCCAGGTGTGACGTGCACTAACCCGAAGCGGAGAAGCCTTCCCTGTGTGACAGAGGGAGGTGATGTGGAGGGTGAAGGGGATTCCCAGTGAGTCCCCTCCACCCCCTTTACTTTTGTTAGGGCAGAAAGGGACTTGAGAGTCAAACCCTCTCTACTGGAGCCAGACTCTTTAAGTTCAAAGTAAATTTATGTGGGCGACTATAAACACCTCACTGTTTTGGAAGGATGCGTTAAAACATTCCAGGTAAGCAAAAAAACATGGCAATATTATTTCCTGTTTTAAATAAATGTTATAGTTGTTTTGTATAAAACTGGAGGGATACTGGATTACTCCGTTAAAGCTGTGGATGGGCACTCAAGGTTCTTGTTTACAAAAAATATTTTTCCTCCTCTCCAAATATCTGCTTTCCAAAGGCTTTTGTTGGATATGCCCTGAAATGTTGTTTGTTGAGCGTATTTCAATAACCACAAAGGTCCAACCTGGGAGGTGTTCCCCATGGACTGTTGCCTCTGTGCCGCTCTGCTCGTGGTAGGTCTCCACTTGGTCTCACGTGTCCTCCCTTGCAGTATTCAGAGAGTTTGCCTGCCGTGAACCTCCTCCTACACAATGTATGCATTCCGTAGGTGTGGTGTGAAGTGGTGCTGTCGGATCCCAGCTGCGGTCAAATACAGTTTTTACACCGTAACGGTTCCTGCGTGGAGTGCCCGGCGTGTGGTCCGGGAGAACAGCTGTCTGAGGTAAAGCCCGGCACAGTGTTGTCACTCTGCTTTCCTCTCCCCTTTTTTCTTTCCGCTTTCTGTTTATTTATGCATTGCCCATACATTTCGTGTCTCAGGACTGTGGCTTTGGGGACGGTGGTGAGGGGCTCTGTGTTGCGTGTGGAGAGGGAAGGTTCAGTGACGAAACCGGCGTCGCCCCCTGCAAGCGTTGTACCCGGTGCAATCTGCTGAACCGCCTGCAGGGGGCAGGATGCACCGAAAGCGAGGATACCCTGTGTGGACCCTGCCTCCAAGGGTAGGTAGAGTTCACGATCCCGCCCTAATGTATGCGTGTGTATTCGGCCGTGCATGTGTGTCAAAAGCTTTTGTCCTTATGTGTCATTACGCGCCGGAGCCTAAACAAGCTTTCTGTGCAGATACTATGAGCTCAGGGGGACGGCTGGGGAAATAGAGCCTTCCTGTGTGCCCTGTTACAACATGGGCAAAGTCCATAAAAAGTGTTTACGTTTGAAACCTCAAGCCTCCAGAGCAGGTAACACCTAGAGATCGGAACAGGTAGTTTTCATCTTCATAAATCTCGTCATGAAAAGTTATAACTCACGACAACTTTGTTGAACAGAGATTGTGGTTACCACGTCTACGGCTTACGTCAATGAACCTACTCTGAAGAGTAAGTAAATATATGATCAAAGTGAAAGTCAAAAGTCAAATCTTAATTTAAATAAAAAACTGTTTTTTGTTTTTTCTCCCATCAAGAGTCACACTCAAGAACTTTTTCAATGCTTCTGATTGGCTCAATGACAGCGGCTTCAACCCTTTTCATTATCCTGATGTTCTGGACGTTCCTGATGGCCCTTGAGCGATTAAGTGAGCTGCGAATTCCCCCGACAGACACTTGCGTTATTTATTTTTGCATATTTTTCTTGTTTAATCAAATAGGATCATTGTGTGTTCAGAGCAGACGCCTGGGTACTCCCCTGGCCCACGAGGGCTTTTCTCTGGGGCCGACCAGGCAGGTCCTCCACTCTCTCACCTCTTCAGACCCAAAGAAGCGTCAACAAGACCGCCAGAGGCCCAAACACAATCAACCGCTGCTGCTGAAGAGACTCCCAGGTGACTTGCAAAGAGCGGTTTGTGAACATCTAAACACATAAACGACAGTAATTCAATATTAGACTCAACTAATTGTCATTGCACAGACTACAAGTGCATTTCACCATCCGAGTAAGTGACATATCTAGGAGCAGTGGGCTGCCATGTAGCGGCGCCCGGGGAGAAGTTAGGGGGTGTCTTGCTCATCAGCACGCTACCAGGAGGAGCCAGGGATCGAACCAGCAATCTTCCGATTTCTAGACAACCCGCTGTACCTCCTGACCCACTGCTCCCCCGTTATGTATACATAACATTATTTTACACAATGCTGAATGCCAAATATATGAATTCATTGATAACATTTGTCACTAAAACTATTTTAATTGCCTGTTGTAACCTTGTGTCCCAGAGGCCTCAGCTCACCCAGCCAGGAGAATGAGCTGCAATCTGCTTCTATTGTCATTAACGTCACCACCAATATCCAACCTTCAAGTGAGAATGCAGAGGCTGTTGTTGGTGAGGAGCTGGGGGTCGACAGCCACTACACAAAGGAGGTATTGTGCTCCTGTATGTTGCATTGTATAGGATAGAGACTGTACTGTGATAACTGTACAGTCTCTAACTGTACTGTCGTAAACTTCTTTGTCTAAAGTCTGTGACGATCTCCAAATTAAAATGAATTTGTTTAAATGTCTTTACGTGTACATGTAGCACACATAGTATATACTGTATACAGTGTATATATATGTGTGTATATATATATAGAGTAATTGATTCAAAAACAACGTGTGTTCTTGTAAATGATGTGTGTTTTGTCATGTATGCCATTGCTGCTGTGACATTGGAATTTCCCTTTGGCGATTAATAAAGTATCTTTATCTTTATCTTTATCTTTATCTTTATCTTTTTCTTTATCTTGAACCCATGCTAGAATATTTCACTCATGAAACTTGACACAGATATACAAAGACATGCATTCTGATTGTGTTTATTACATGATTTTGATTTAGCGTGATGTGAAAATGTTGCATATTTTATTTCTGATGTAAATATTAGATGGAGGAGAACCTGCAGAAAATTTGGGACGCGGCCAAAGGTACGTTTTCCTTCCTGTGAAAGCTTGGCGTGGCCTACGGGCAAAATCCCACGACTGCATCACACACGCGACTTCAAATTGTCCACGTTTCTCAAACACACGCACGACGGCCTGTCCCGTCTGACGCTTCCCATGGATCCCCCCGCTTTAGGACAAGGCCTCGAAGCGCTCGACTATGACACGGTGCACGACCTGTCCCTGCTGATGGGCCCCGCCAGCCACCGGGGCGGCACGCTGAGGAGACTGGCACGCTCCTTGGGTGTCCCCCCGCAGATCCTTACCCATCTCCGTGGCTTCCCGGACCTCTTCCAGTACCTGCGAACCTCCACCTATCTCCTCCTTCCCCAGCTGGCCCAAGCGGCGGCACTCCTACCGAGTCCTGGAATTGTTGCTCGGATACACCAGGCCGTGGTGAATGAGTGAGGGACTTTCGAAGCAAGGGGATGTATGCTCATCTCCATTTAACTGCAACCCCGATGGCTTCCATGGCCTCCTTTGCATGCTCGCACGTACAGTATACGGAGGGTTACTACCGCTAATGTTTGGTGTGGGGAACGGCAGTTTGAATGCCGCGTTATTACGTCGTATTTTTTCACCTGGATTAATGTCTGATCTGTAAATACCGGGTCATCTATCCACGTAACTCAACACTTTCTCCACCTGATTTCACCTTATATCATAATCATTTGTTTGTGTAAAGGGACTAGTGGGTGAACACTGTGTGACCTGAATAAAACTAGTTCAATTTTGATCCGTATTTCCCGATACAAAACCGGTTACTGTTCCGAGAAGGACCACACTGCATTCGTGAAAAAGGGTGATCTCTCGGAGACATGTTCAGGCCGGGTTGTTTTTTTTTTTTTTACCATTAAGACTTGCATTATATGCACATGAAGTGTTAAATAAGATACGGTTTTGTATAATTCAGGCCAGTGCAACCGAACCCTACGTGTGATGTTTCTTCCTGTTGTTTACCATGTAAAATAGATGAGAGGCCCTCTGGCTAAAGCATGTGAGACGAACTTGAACAGTGGACGCAGTGTTCATGACGAGGGAGAGCATAGAGCTCTGAGAAAAAGTGCTGCTTCCTAGTTGGTCTAAGCTCACAATTTGATCATTTTTGCTTGATCGATCCGCAGATTCTCCAGCTCCTTCAACCAGGTAGGATCCCCTTTTCCCGAGTCGGAGTCAAAATGTATGTTGGGGGGTGCGTTTGCACGCGAGGGGAAAACGGGATTTTTTTTTTTTTTGCGTTGGGTTCATTTTTTCTTTGTCTTCCGATACGCTAACGACCCCTTTCTATCACCCCACCACCCTTTTTTTTGACAAGAGACTGAAGTATGTATTAGGGGTTGTATTTCTTGGTTTGTATGATGAAGTGTACATTTTTGCCTTCTTGTCAAAATGTCAAGGGACAGCTCGCAGCTTTCTAAAACACCAAATAAATAAATGAATACATAAACAGACAAACAAACAAACAAACAAACAAACAAATATATATATAGTTAGATAATTTACACTAGGGTGAGCTTCTTTTTTTTTTTTTTTTTTTTTTTTTAGCTTTCAGAGTGTTTTACAATTGAAACATCGAGACACAAAACGTGCTCACTTGTCCCTTTCTGTACCTACGAGCACTTTTCTTTTCTTTTTTTTTTTTTTTTTCCAACGGTGCTGAAGTTCGTCAAAGTTTTTCCTCTGGAGCTGCGCTCCCCCAGGCTGCGGCGCCGCAGCCGGCCGCCCGCCAGGGGGCGCTCCCCGCCCGCGTTGTCATGCTGCGTCGCGTTGGAGCGGGGAACTCTGGAATCCGACCCCCTCCTCGGAGAGAGGCGCGGAGGGAACCGCCGTCTAACTCGGAATTACAAAGTCGGACCTTTCAGGACGGGACGCCCGGGCGCGAGTTTAGCCGAGGTGACGGGGCCGAGGGCACGGCGACAAACATGGCCCGGCGGCACAAACCGTCCACGGTGATCGAAGTGACCTTTGCATTTTTTTAATATATATATATTTTTTTAATTTAAAAATAAATAAATAAATAAATAATAATAATAATAATAAAATAAAAATTACACGTTCAACTTCGATCTAAACTATTGCGGTAGCTTCAATGCTTTGTCGACAGACTGCGGGCATCCACGTGCCCCGGCCAGAAGCAACGGAACAGCGTTCAGCCCCCGGTGGCGGCGGGACCGAGAGCCTGGAATTGCCGAGCTCCGGGTGCCGTCTGAACGCAGCATCCCGCCACCCCCCCACCCCCCCCCCCCCCCCCCCCTCCGGGACCCCGCGCGCCCGCGCCCTGCCGTCGCGTGCCCGCGCCCGCGCCCCGCCGGCTGCCGCGTGCACGCGCCCCGGCTTTAGAAAAAAAAAAAAAAAACCGTAGCGAAGGAAAAGTTGAGAGAAATGGCGGAGGGCGCGACGTCTCTCAAAGGGCTGCGAGCTCAAATGGGTAAGGGAATACGTCGGCGACCCCCAACGGTTTATGCGCCGGTTGTTGAAGTAAAGCAAACTTCGACGATGTCGCGCCGCGGGACCCGCCGCCCCCCGGTTGGTTATTACCGGGGTGGTTCTTTTTGCGCGGTTAGCTCGTTTGGCTAGCTCGCCGACCGGCTACCCGCTGACAATGGGAGGGCTTGGGTGCCAGCTTTGTTAGCCGGATGAACGCAACTGAAATGTTGATACCGGGGTATTTAGCTCACCAAACGGGACGCGAGGAGCCCCTGCGGTGCCAGCTGGAAGTCTGGTAAAACCGCGTCGTTATGCTTACTTATCGCACCCTCTGGCTCCACGGACTACTCGGAACTGTGTTTGTCAACAGAGCGGAAATCGGCGGCCAGTTGTTTCTGAATAACAACCGTTCACCGGCTGATAGTGGCTTGTTGCCACGGGGAACCGCTCATCCGCCTGGTTTCGCCTACCTCGCGTCACTCCGCCTGCATGCGCTTGCTAGGCAGAGGATAACGTACAGCCAGTGTTCCGTTATCGCAAAATAACCACCGACACGGTGATCGGGACCCTGAAGCGGAGGGTCACTCTGGAGAGGGTAATGACCGGCTGGCTGCACACTATCCTGCATATTACACCGGCTGCTTGCTAAATAAAGGAATACTTTGAGATGGAATATTGAGTTATATACTTGTGACTTATGTATGACAGTATAGTTTTTAGGACCGTATAGTTTTTCTTTTGCTTGTAGGACGACTAGTTCCCTTTGTCATGGCAGTGTCAGCTGCATTTGTTGTGGACTATTTTTCTCTCAGCGGAAGCTCTTAAATGAAGTATAACGTATTTTCAAATGAATTATATTCCGTCTCAATATATTATTCTCTTTAGTAAGTAGCCGTGTAATAAAAGGATAATGTACAGCCAATCGGTCATAATCTGTTATTTAACTTTCAAGTACAGTGTTATCAATACTTAACATCAAGTCACTTGTGTGCACCATCCGCCACGATTCACCGTCTTGCAGTGATTATCGCAAAACAAAGCAGGAAAGTCACCTAAGTGCTCTTTTATACATATGAAACTAACTTAACACGTCTGCTCCAGTAGACTAATGATCATAGTTACATAGTTGATTCAGCTTTTATGAATGCTTTTAAAATGCATCCTCCGATGACCGTGCTTGTAATATTTAATGGATTACACTCTTTATTATATTTTTGCATTTTGTCTCTTCACTATTTCATATTGATCTCAATTCATACCCATACTATAGTACTTAGTCTCCAGCTAGCTAATCCTTTATATTATTTATCCTCTGAATAGATTTGCGGTGGATCATTAGCAGGGCTCCAGACTGCGATCAAAATTGTTGAATATGCGCCAGTATTTTGAAAGTGTGCGAGGTCGCATTTGTGCAAGCGCAGCTCTCCATAAGCACCGGCTGCTGGCCAAACAGCCGACCGACTACTCATTTAAGTCCAGCCGGCTACTTTATTATATTAATTTTTTATTCTAATAAAATAGTTTTGATTAATAGGTTGAGATCTGCTATGTGTGTACATATACGACCACTAGCCTCTGCTTCAAAAGTGTGTGTGTGTGTGTGTGTGTGTGTGTGTGTACTCAGCTGAGAGCTTGTGTTGAGTTGTCTTCAGCGAGCACTGCATTTTCCATATATGCCACACAGATGTTTGTGGCCTTCATGAATTAATTATCCTTATCGACATTGTGCATTTTACAGCAGAGCCATCTCTAAGACGAAAATGCATGATAAACACATCGCAGAAGACTGCCTGAAATGCGATGAATAAGAAAAATCATTTTATTTACATGTGCCACGCGTTCACACTCAGCGTCAGGGACGACTAACTGCTAATGCTCTCGAGCGACGAGCGCGTGGTGTGAGCTGCTCACAACGTAATCCGAGTGCTTGCTGGGCGCTTGCTGACAGCAGCCAGATATCAAGCATGTTAAATATCTGGTCGTGTCGGGACCGAGTCGGGAGTGACGCAACGAGCTACAGCCGATGAGAGCAGACACAGGGTGACGAGGGGAGGAGTCGAGAATGAGAGATGGGGAGACGGGCGTACACAGAGCAGCAGCCAGAAACGCACAACATATCTATTTTACCTTTGTTCTCTGGGTTTTTAACATGTTTCTTATTTAATTTCTGCTTTTATTCTTTTTTTTTATATATATATATTTTTTTTACACAGTGATCAAGAATATGATAACATGCATGGGACGGGATTATTTATTTATTTATCACCTCATTTCCGGTGTCAATCCTCACGTGTGTTTTCGTGGGGGAGGGGGGGGGGGGGTGGACGGACGGACGGACGGACGGACGTAATTTGGAGAGCCGACAGATTCGTCTGGGATTCCTCCTAGTGAAAGATCTTGCAATGTGTGACCCCCCCCCCCCCCCCGACGCTGAACAGTCATGTTGTGTGCAAACCACAAGACTGCAAGATTCCCGATCACAAGACAGAAAGTTGTGTAGTGGAACAGTACAGGGACCTGACGACTTTGAAAGTTGTGTAGTGTGCCCATGGCATTAATGGACAAAGGTTGAGGGAGAGGATGTTGCAAGCACCAAGGACCAACTCAGCTGGGCACTTTTTGAGCTGGCACAGATGATAATGAAGATGAAAATCAAGATGAAGATGATCAGCATTTGAGTTGATACAGGAGATTCACATGTTTTGTTATTTTTGGAATAGGTTTATTTTATAAATAATTAAATGTAAAACCAATACATAGGCTAGATACGACAACATTAAAAACATGTTCACCCTTTAAAATTACTTTTACCTATGTTTCATTTATCAGCCTGCAAGGTTATTCACTAATACCATGCTGTACCAAAAAAAGGGTGCAACCAAATCATGTACTGGAGCGACCAACTGAGAAAGTTGGTAGCATCAGTGCTATCAGTGGAAAAGTTAGTCTGGAGCCCTGATTAGTAGTAGAGTTTAGCGCCCACGGTTATTTACGTTCTAGCTTGATACTGCCTGGGATGTAAACTGTTCTCTGAAACCATTGTCATGAGTTCAGTTAAGCTTATTTAATGACATATGGCATAGCCCACTCTGCTCTATGCATTCAAGCCATTAAACAATGTCTGACCTGAATTAAGCTCAAGCTGGGGTTTCAGACAGTTGAGACTGCACATGTCATGCCTCGGACGTAGTGATGGGAGCATTGGTCGGGATAAGAGTCTTGCGGTCATGTACATGGCCCTAATTTTACAAACATATTCATAATGCAAAATGTTTTCAATGAGCTGGAGCTGGAGCCACAGAATGTCTTGAAATGTCTTCATCCATTCCCTAGCTGGCCTCTTCCTGAGTCAGGGACACAGATGTTTACTGTGTTTCTCTATCAGAAGGTCTGAATGCCCAGTTTGTTTTGACTCAAGCTGCAGTTGGGCTGACTTATTTATTTATTTTTTTAGTGTGTTGGAGAGTTTTCTGCATACTCTGCGTGGTTGCAGCCTTCCTTTTTTTGTTCATGTCTAAAACTGGGCCGTATCTGGGTCTACTCTTCATCCTGCTTCCCCCTGACTTTTCCAGTGACTGTTTTTAATCGCTGTGCTCTTTGTGGCTTTGTGAAAACATCCATCCACTAAAGGTGATTTGAAAACGCCGGGATCCTGGCTTTCTGTGGTATCTCGGAGAAGAGAGTGAGACTGTGTATTACAGTAAATAATAATAATAATTATACAGTAAATAATCCAAACCACCTAATTTACTCACTCTTCAGCCAAGGTAATGGATCAAGAATTATAAACTGATGCCAGGAATTCCACCAAAAAATGAAATTGCTATGTGCAGACTGGGAGTGACACTGTAAGGCTATCCCGATTGTAAGCGTAGCCTCAGCTGCTACAGAATCAAAAGCATGACAAATATTTCTGGACTGCCATTGTAATTAAACAGAGGAGGAGGTGGACTGGTCTCAAGTTCTGGATGAAATTTCTTGTAGCTTTTCTAGTGTCCATCTACCTACTCCCACCCCCAGACACATGCCCTGTATATTTTGTATTCACGCTGAGGTTAACCTTTTGGACAATGGTTGTTATTTGTGCAGTAATCAAGCAAAGGGGCAATTAGGATTTAGGGATGGATGCACACGCACAAGAACACTGACAATTTGAATATTAAATATTTTTATTGGCATAGCCAACATCAAATGAAATGAGTCAGAAATAAAATTGAAACATAGGAAATCAAGCTCAGACCGGAGTTGGACGTGTTATCATTTTAATAATTCTGGAAATAGCCGGTGCTTACTTTAACATGAGCGGCTTACTTTAACACTACTGCCCCCAGTAATCCCATAGAACACTTAGTGAGTATATCTGTGCGCTTGCCTGCTCATAGGAGGCCTGCATCATTAGTACTTAAGATCCTTTATGTGCACTTTTTGTTTTTACTTCTGTCACACTTTCAGACACCACTACATTTTTTTTTTTTCTACCCTGCCTTGTTTGTTTTTTGTTTTTCCATTGTAATGTGTCCTTGTGTTCCTGAAAGGTGCTATATAAATCCCAGTTATTAATATTATTCCTACTACAGTCACTTTGCTTTGTTTCACGCATGCTGAGCTATGCTGCTGCTAGTGCGTGTGTCAGCGCTGTACTGCCCATAATCTTTAATGTAGGCGTTTGACCAGAGCTGTGTGATCTGGTCCTCTTTATGGCCTCCCAAAGTAGCCTGCCAGGCTACCTGAGGCCCTGGAGTGCTTTACTGAGACCATAACAACCACACAGTCTGGAGGGAAGACCCAGCTCAATCAATGCCAGATGAGGGGTCCTTTTTTATTTCATATCTTTTGATTATTGTTTTTTTTTTCCCATCTGATGCTAACTCAAAAATGTAACTTTAAGGTAAACAATAGCTCAGATTGAATGCTGATATTTGATAAATGGACAGTCACCACTGGTGGTTTGGCCTCATTCAAGATTTAATAGAAAATCTTGTCAGATTCAAGTCTTTTTCTTCTGAGTTTCTTTAACCAGTATCTGAAAATGTGTGCTAATCAATCCATATCACCATAGTGATGTGAAGAAGAGAGAAAGCAACACCTGGCTCCTTCGGCCAATCCAGACGAACAGAAACTCTTTATTGATCATAAACGTACCCCAATCACTACTTGAATGGAGTTTACTGAGAAAGTGTTTTGATATTTATTTTATTCACCGTTCTACAGTGAAGTGGTCTACTGTCAGGCACTGTGTGAGTCATGTTAGCACTAAGCTGTATATGTTGCAGCTTATGGCCTGCTAAGGGTTGGAGCTGAGGCTGAGCGTGTACACCTGGCATTAACATGCGTCTTGGGTGATCCGATCACAATTGGACAGTTTTAAGTCTCTTCACACCTGGCATTGGAATGGGTCTTCACATGCGTCTCGAGTGATCGGATCTCTTTCCCGCACTATATGCACATAACCACGTACATAATTTTCATTTACAAAGGTAAAATGCTAAGACCTTAGCGTGTGGGGAAAAATCGAAACGATACACACTGGAATTTTGGTGCTGTGTGTATTGTTCACAGTGCAGGGTTCAGGCTGAACAGATTTATTGAGTTTCCTGATTTTGTTACCTAAATGTAAAATGTGAACATAAGTCAAATAATTGGAGTGGCGCTCTACGTTTTCACTCGCAACTGGTTAAACCCAGGCACCTTTGTAACGTGTCACAGAGTTCTCTTAATAACACAGTGCAAGTTAACAATTTCACTTGTTATTTCTGCAAAATAACAGTAATAATAAAATAACTGATGAATCTTCACACCTTTAATGTCCTGTCTTAATTTTTTGCACCAAATTATGGAGAGTAGTATCAAAGGTAGTATCGATAAGTATCTGTATCGATAAGCTGTATCGGTATCAATAAAATCTATATCAATAAAAAACGATACCCATCTCTAGTCTCAGAAACCCTGCATCTCTGGGCAACAGTTGCCCAGAGAGGCAGAGTGCCTGGCTTTGCATCAGTTTAGCATCTTAGCACCTTGTTTGAGGTGAAATAAAGATTTTTGTTTGAACGTGATGACACATATGCAAAAAAAAATATACAAATTTACTTTCTCAGATATTTCTTGTGTGTAAATATCTAATGAAAGCACCAACAATCGAAATATTTTCAAATTATCCGTATCAAAGTATTCATCAAAAAATATTGTGAATGATTTTGCCAATATCGCCCGTCCCTACCTATTATATAATCAAATTACCACTAAATCAAGTCCACAATCTGTCAAGGAATTGCTAATTTATCATATAGTTGTTGAGAAGTCTGCCTGCAAGACAAAATCATCCAACCTAGTCCAAAGGACTGTTATATTTGTCTTAATTCAGGGATGTTTGACCCTACTCTCCAAGGGGCTGGCTTCTGCTGAGACATGGCATGAGAGTAAAAGTAAAGTGACCTACTACACTTCTCTGAGGATTAGCTGGAGACATACGTACCTATAATCTTCTGACTCATCTATACTTACACTTTTGTGAGTGCATACCGGTACCTCGTCAACTCTGTTTCTTTCTCTTGCAGTCTTTGTTGTTGATTCTTTAATATATCTTCTCACATGAACCAGTAGATAAACATCTCATGGGTCAATGGGTTTTCAATGCTGTTAGAGCACCGGCTGAGATTCTTTTGATGGGAAATATACAGTATTTTATAATTGTTTTTTGAGAATTACAATCTCCAAGCGGCAGAACACTTTTTTTTCCCCCAATTCAGATGTCTTCCCATATTAATACAGCTGTCAGTGTATTCAACCTTGTCTATGCATATTTCTGTATCACAGCAAGCATCTCAGAGCAAACAAAGGCATAGCCGCCTGAGCGAACAAAGACTACCACTCAATTTGTCCAGGTCACCTCATGTAACGAGAGCCTATTGTCTCTCCAGAGGACGAGGGGGTGGAGTGGAGAGAAGGGCAGGGTCACCCTCTCTCATCCCTTTCCCTCTTTTCCCCCCCCCCCTTTCTTTACACTTGCTCAAAATAGGATTGGTCCACTCTGCAACATTACTACCTGCCACTGAATGGGGTCACCCAGTGGTCAATCATAGGTTGCATTAAGGCCCTTTTTAAGTGGTTTTTATTAATGAATTAGAATTTTTTTTCTGCTATGACTGTTTTTATAGAAATGTCATAAAACTCAACGCTGTTTCCCTCAGTTTTTGACTTCTTTTGCAAAGAAAGTGAACTATTTCAAACTAAATTTCTACTGTCAGATCAGTAGGGTACATTTTTCAGATTGGAAATAAATAAGCACGCTGTCATACACATAACTCTTAGATTACCGTATTTCCGGACTATAGAGCGCACCTGTATATAAGCCGCATCCGCTCTATTTAAAAAAAAAAGAGATATACAAGCCGCACCGGGCTATAAGCCGCAGATATCTATGTTGAAAAATTAGGTATTTACTGCATGTACAGAACGATTTTCAACTGTAAATGTACATGTATGTACCTGAACAGATTCTTTCCGAACAGTGCCTTTTAACACGGGAGCAACTTTGCTGATTAAAACGGAACAGAACCAAGAGAAAAAAACCGGCATTTATTTACCTTCATTTCTCCTGTGTTTGAAACCACAAGTCACTTTAATCATCTTCGCTGAAACCCATGAAGTCGTCTTCTTCGTGTCGGAGTTGAACAGCCTCAGAAGCGCTTCGTCACATCTGTCTCCATCAGTCTCGCTCTCCGTGTCACTGTCATCCTCCGGTGAAGTTGACTCTGAAGGTTTTTCACAGCACTCCACGCTGTTAGGGTCCACTGACAGACATCAGAAAAAGATGCTTTTCGCATGCGGCCAGTTTTTGTAAATGACTTCTCACCACTTGTCATCCAAGCCTCCCACTTAACCCGGAGTGCAGCTTTAAATGCCCGATTCACACTGATGTCGATGGCCTCAACTTTAAACTTGCATCATACGAACTTCTTCGTGTGGGTTCCATGATGAAGGGGCGAGGATTTGAAAATAATTACCAGTTGGTAATTTATCGTCCGCGTTCTATCTGTTAAAGAAAAAGTAGCGTATTCTTCTTTGCATTGATTTTTCGTCCATCTTATTTTTGATTCTAATACCGGTTAGAGCGCCCCTAGCGGTGGAAGAAAAATCCACAGAATAGCCGCACCTTTGTATAAGCCGCATGGTTCAAAACCTAGGAAAAAAGTAGCGGCTTATAGTCCGGAAAATACGGTATTTATTTTTTTATTTCTTAACAATCTCAGAATAAAGAGCAGAGGTTCATGTCACTACAAAAGGCAGAGGTCATCTTTAAACTTGTACCATGCATTTGAAAGTTACTTACTTGGAACTCTATTAGACTGGGGAGATTGTGGGTGGTTTAGGGCTTGCTCTGTCCTGCAGTGATCCTATGAGCTGCCTTGACTGCAAAAAATAGGTGCAAACCAGAACATTTTAAGCTTATGGCCATTAATTAAAGCTATTGAACGAAAAGGTGTTTTATCAAAATTTGTGGCTTCCTACTAAGTTTCTATTTCTAAATTCAATTTATATAAATTAGTGAATATATGCCCGCTGGCCCGGGCGGATGTGGTGATGCGCCCGTGCTGGCCAATGCGACCCTCTGAATCTTATGTGAAGTTGCTATTTTCAACCACGCAAAGTGAGAGAACCAACTCCTACAGCGTACTTTGCGGTGGCAGTGCAGGAGCACACTCCCTCCCTCCCCCCTTTGGAAAATGGTACCGTTAGGTTTTTAAATTAATTTCTTTTTAATGTTTTAAATAGGCTATTTTGGAAAATAGTAAAGTTTTTAGAACGTTTTGAATAGGCCATTACAAAAGAAGGTTTTCGATTTTACTGTTGACTTGGAGAACATGGAGACAGGCGGTCATTTAGTCGGCACATTTTAACGTCCCTATGTTGTACATGTGTTTAAATAGCACAAACAAACTGTAAATTCCAATAAAAAAAAATCAAATCAAAGGCTGCAACCGCTGGTGGGTGGGTGCAGTGTGCGTTGAGGGATGCAGCGTAGCGGACCCCTCCGGCGCCAACCGCAGTTCGCCCAACTCTGAACCAGATCAGTCCAAAGCCCGGCGAGCTGCAGTCGACTCCGTAGGGGGACCTGCACCGCCCCAGCACACACTGCATTTGTTTATCGGTGGACCGTGACTACCCCAATATGGCGACCATTGCCGACAATATTATCCACAAAAACGGGGAGAATCGAGAACCTGCTTGTGTGAACACTCATTTAGATCGATTTTTGGTTCTGAATCAGAATCGTGACATGGATAATCCCAGAAGGTTATCCTACCTTCCGCAAACCACGTCTATGTAGTATTGGCTGCCAAGGTCCAGTCAAATTATAATTTGGACCTCTATGTAATGTGGCTAGTTGGCTCTCTGTTGACTGTTTTTACCTTGGAGATGTCTGCATTCTCCATCCGTGGTCCAGTGGTCCTCACGAGCCCGTGGCCCCTTTTTGCTACCAGACAAAAGAAAAGAGAAAAATCCAGCTTTGTCTGCCTTTTTTAGGGTACGATCTAAATGGTGTGCAAAACACAGAGGAGTTAAGATTTACCCACTGAAATCTAGCCCCTTTTACACAGCCTGTTCAAGGTGGGAATGTTGCGCCACTATTCCGCCTCATTGTTCTGTGTTAAAGGTACGGAATGGGGGGCATTGTTGATCTGGTGCTGAGCCGGCATCGGAGGTAGTCGCAGAGCCGAAACTGTGCCGAAACGTTGTCTTTGTTAAAGGGACAGCCGGCATGCCGGGACAGAGGTGTGACGTTTGGATGACGCGTTGTGTGCGACCCGCCACATTCACATGGGAGACGGCAAACCGGAAGTCACATGAATGGAGGGCAGCATGACCCGCAACAGTACACGGCATATGCCATTCAAAGTTAAAATAGGAATTACAGCTGGATGTTATGTAGGCAAGGAGCCGATTCAGCTGTGGCCGCCTGCCGATCTGCAGTTTTGCAAAGCAGCAATGGAGCCGGCCGTTTTATCCTACTTAAGTAAAAACCGTGGACTAATATAAAAGATGCTTCTTCTATTCATTAATGGCTGTTTAGTGCTTGTTGCCAGGAAGCAGATGGAGGATTTGGACGTAGTGGCGCGGATGGTGTTTGTATGAATAATTAATACTGGTAACAATAGAAGGGCTTCTATTGCCAGTGGAAACCAGGAAGTTCAGCTATTGATCACTCCAGATCATTGATGTCTGCTGCCCGACACGTATGTTATACATCACACGAGAGGCCGGCGCTGTTGTTAAGACATCACGCCGCGTGAACACGCCTCTGAGTCCGGAAAGCCAGCATGCTATCTAAAATCACACACAGGGGCGGTATTATGCCACCTTTGTTTGGTTGTGTAGGGGTGTTCATCATGAATCGACTAATTCAATCAGTCAATTAATTGCTAATAAGGATTTCATCTTTAAAATTTCAAATCAAACAATTTACTGAACAATCTGCGGTCTTGTTATAATTGTATCAATGGGAGTTTTCTTTCCATGCAGAGAGTGTAGGGCGTTTAAAAAGCTGGCACATTCTCTGTTGCAGTCCCTCACCGGAACGATTGGGGTAGTAAAAAAATCTAGTAGCGCAGGAAGTAGTAGTACTCACCAGAATAACGGGGTAGTCGAGAAAAAAATACCCAGTGGAGCAGGAAGTTGTAGTAGAAGTAGACGGAGGCTTCCGGAAGAACGACAAACTTGCCTGCGCATAGAAAACGGGAGCTTCTTGATGCCGAGGAGGAAACCATGTTTATTGTTGCTCAACAACTAACCCACAACTGGCGTAAAGACGAGTCGTAAATATTCCTGTATTCGCAAGCCAGCTCAGCGAGTCGACCTTGCTCCGAACTCCTCCATTTTGACATGAAATGAGGAGAAACGCCCCTTGCGCCAAGTCACAAAATCTCAGAGGTGTGCGACCTTGCGCCGTCTGGTCGGTCTCTATGCACCTTGGCGCCATCCTCTGGTGACGTCATTAGATGAGTCTAACAACTATCAATCAAGGAATAATTTTTTTTAATTTGCATCCCTAGTTCAGTATAAAAAGCAAACCTGCGATATTGATGAGTCTTCTTTGTTGCAGTATTGTGGGATTCGCTGTAAAAAAGTGTTTATCTTATGTTGTTAAACACTCTGTCATTCACTGAAAGGGGGCCTTTAATCTTATCTTGCTTTTGAAAGTGTCGCAATCTAAATTAGCATAATTGTAATTTTTTCGCTGAAAATTTATACTAATTAGTAACAACCACAGATGACATTCGGTCAACAGCTTTGTAAACATTCTGCCATTCTAAATGACTTGTACACTTGACTTGTACATGGTATTACAAATGAAATGTAGAGGACAAGAGGGAGCAAAAGTAACTCAGCCCGCCGGCCTGTAGCTCAACTTTAATCAATAATGAGCATCATCTCTGCCTCTCACAGCATTTCTAGAAAGGGAGAGAAAAGGGATCACGCTACATCAGGTCCTCTTCACTTCCTTCCTTCCTGGCCGGGTTGTTGTACTCTACCTTTGCCTAGAAAGTCCCACTTTCTTTTCAAAGCTGGACAGTTATGCCTCTTCTGAACCCTGGATCCAACCAAGGCTGTTTATGGAATGGTGTTTAAACCACACAAGGCAATATACAACCTTTTAGATGTAGAATAATGCATTGTGACCCAATGAGATCAAACGCTGATGTCTGGTCTTCTCCTGTGTGATAGTTCGGCAGCACTCCATATTTGTGGCTCCACTATGTATTTACAAAGATGCCACAGATATGAGTTACAGTGTACAGCTGGGCGATAATATTTTTTTAATATTATGTGGAGACAGAACTGATATGGATAATTTGTGCTTTCATAAGATATTTACACGCAATAAATATTTCAGACCCAATAGTTAGTCATTTGAATATTATGGCCAAAGAGGTATATAACTATATTATGATAGCCAAAATTCCAGATGATATCTATTCTCATATGACATCTATGAAGAGATCACCGAATGATCCCCCAGAACATTTCTAACTGATGAGCTGAAAAATATTTCATTTTAGATTAAAAAAAAATAAAATAAAAAATGGACTTGCTAGTACAGTTTCTTGCTCAAAGGCACTTCAGTAGGGTGTGTGTGTGTGTGTGTGTGTGCCGAAGTACAGACCGACTGGTAAACACCTCTGTTAGATGGTGTCTGAATCATAAGGGGTCCCCGAAGCACCAAATCCTGATCTGTTGACAAAGCTTCTTTGATGAATATGTCACTGTTCCAACCTGTTTATCTGATTTTCAAATTATTCCTGCGGTGTTAAGGTACGGGGTTGCCTTCCTAATCAAGCGGATCAAATCTCCCCACAGCCTCTTTAACTGGTCTTAAAGGCAAAGGGTTTTGTCATGTTTTTTTTTTTGTTTTTTTTCTTTTTGTTTTTTTTTTTTTTTTTTAATATTTTTTTTTATCTCATACCTCATATTGCCTATTTACTTTTCTTTTATTAATTTAAGGTGTGTGTGCGTGTGCGCTCTCCGCCTTCACGATAAGTGTGTGGTCAGCCACTGGTCGCACTGTGGAATCATGTTGGCTAGCTGAATAGCTAGATAGACTGTAGCCTCAAATCCACTGGATCTTTCCAGACGTGCGTTCCTTTGGAGGAGGGGGAAAAAAAAATTTGTTGCTCATACTGTTTTCTAAAAATTCTGTGTATCTTTGATAAGGTAGATGCTCCTGCTTCAGACTAGACAGTGTGAGGCTCCATGACGTGTGTGTGTGTGTGTGTGTGTGTGTGTGTGTGTGTGTGTGTGTGTGTGTGTGTGTGTGTGTGTGTGTGTGTGTGTGTGTGTGTGTGTGTGTGTGTGTGTGTGTGTGTGTGTGTGTGTGTGTGTGTGTGTGTGTGTGTGTGTGCGCTTTCAGCTGCAGCCGCTCAGGCCCAGGCAGAAGAACGGCGTAGCCTAGCAGGGAACAGCCCCGGACCGCCGAACAGCACAGCCGCTAAACCTCAGGGGCCTAAGCCAGGTAATGGACACAGAAACAATGTTTTTTCTCAGGGTTGTCGGATCATAATATTTCAGTTCACTATCCGTATGTTGAACTTGATTTTCATAAAAATGATTGCAATTAACTATATTCTTAATATCTCTTATATTTTATACCATTATTATGGTATGTACCTTTTTGAACAACTATGAAGAAGCATTTTTAGAGTACCTTTTTAGAGAGTTAGAGTACCTGCCCCATGGACCGGACGGTGCCCTTCCTATCAGGCGCGCTTTTTCTTTTTAATTAATAGGTGTTGAGGCAGCGGATTGTCTGGGCAAGATATATTCATGAGGAATTCCTCATGAACCACGAACCTCGGCGCACCTGCGATATGTGCACAGCGACTCCGCTGTGCTGCTCCGTTTGCCCAGAGCGGCAAAATGCCTAGAACCGGAGCTGGGGGTTCAAGTGCCTTTGAGCACTTTTTTTTTTTTTTTTTTTTTTTTTCTCCCCCCTCCCCTTTCTTTTGAGCACCTGCCCCATGCAAAGCCTCTGTACGGGACTGTAGAGGGAAACCAGTGGTTACTGGACAGCTCTAAGAGGAGAGGGGGAGACCCTCCATATTCTCGCTCCCTCTCCTTCTCCGCTCCACTTTCAGAACACGGTGAACTGCACTTCCACCATTTCAATTCTCAGATTTTTCCTGGGGGATAAAAACAAACAAAAAAAAACTTCTGTCATCCAAGTCAATCACCGATAGACGATTATATAGTAAATCGGCCCAAGCCTAATACGCGCAAAATATATCAAAACAACCATCTCGATCTCGACAGGTGCTATTTCTTTGTGGAAGGTTTTTGTTTACAAAATATTCCACTTACTGTGGCAAAATTAGCCCCAGAGGTTTCCTATGGGAAAATAGAGTGTGGCAGAGAAATCCAGGTGTTATGGAAACGGCTGTAAACATATTAGGGGAATTCCCCACATAGCCCCGCACAGTGGTTGCTGCAGCTACTAGGACGCATCATAATGTGATGTTTTTGTGATGTCACAACTCTCCCTCTATTAAGCTAAGTGTTATATCATTTTGCCATCATTTAAAAAAAAAAAAAAGAACACATTGCCACTGTTAAAACCCAACTGACCAAGCTCCCATCAGTTTACACCAAGGAAGAGGGATACACACGCATGCGAAAGAAAGGTAGAGTCAAAAGTAAGTGTGCTGGCACATACATATACATATCCAGACACACTTTTACAAGTTCATCAGGAATAGTAGGCAATGGTTAAAGCCAGGGCCCGAGACCAATGGTGTCCTGTCATCCCGGGAACGATTAAAATATGCATTTATGATGAACTAAAATCTGGGAAGACAGGGATTATCTGTGAACAAAAAAAAAAAACATGACAAATTGCGCCGACTGTGCATCTATCGCAGAGAAACGGGACGATGCGGGAGTTCCACGAACGAGTAAAGCTCACTCTGTAAAAAGAGTCAGAAGAGTTGGTTGGCTCAGAGTTGTGAATGGAATCCTCATAGGAATAATTTCATTCGATCAATATTGTTTAATTTCATGATCAGTCACATTAAATATGAATAATGCCCAATACCTTGGCCCTTTTTTACCTCGGGACTTACATTAGTTCAAATTATTTTCAGTTAGTGAATCAAACATTCAGGGCATATTGGAGCGACTGAAGGCGTGCTGAGGCCACCCTCTCCAAGCGTTCTGATTGTTGTGTTCACATATCCCCAAATGAACCGGTCTAGGAAGGTGAAACGCTCCAGGTTTTCTGAACAAATACTCCGAATGAGCTGGATGTCAATAGGCCCAGACTTGCTCATCCGGTCTTTTGCCGGAGTGACGCGTGAATCATTTGGGATTTGTTTTGCAAGTCTTGCATCACCAAGTTCCGCGGTCAAAACGCGGCCAATTGTTTGTTTTCTTATCATTTGGATGGTGTTTAATTTTTGCCAAGAACACAATGGATGACTTGTTGATTGTTGACTTGTTGTCCACGATCACTTTGGGACAATCAAAACAAAAAAATACATTTCAGGATGGTTTTGGGACAGTGATGGAGAAGTCTGCGACCCAGTTTCACTGATACCTCCCTAGTTACAGTATAGAATGCTATGTAAGTTTGGACTAAATAATACCTAACAATAAAAATTGAATCAGATGGGGGTCCAGAGGGAAAATCTTATCAAATGTGGTCTGGCCTCATGCGTATCAAATTTTGTGTCCTTGCCATGAAAAAGGTTGAGAATCGCAGACATAAATGATACAACAAAAGCTATTAGTGAAATAAACAAAGAAATTACTGGACAAAAGGACACCAACCATAAATAATTCTCGCTAAATCAGGCCAGCCACTTTGGGTGCAACGGATCACAAAACTCACAGTTCGGATCGTATCACTGTTTTGAGTCATGGATCCGATGATTTTTTGGATCAACAAAAAAAAGTGGGGAGACATTACTTTGCTTCCCATTTATTCTGTAAAACACTTAAAGCAAGGTAGCAAGATCCTATTCCTTTGTTTTGCAAGTGTCTAATAAATTGAATGTCCTGAACAAAAATGAACATGGATTTATTTCAGTAACATGCACAATAATCTTGATATAAAAAAAAGAATTCCAATCAAATTGTTTTTCTCTGCAGGCCTTCATCTGCCTATATAACATTCTGCGTGCAGATGAATGGAACCTGACATTTCTCATAATTTCAGCTAATTTTTGATTAACGGAGCATGTCGTAATTGCAACAGCTTGTGGATCTAAAAGGCCCCCACCCCAGCCTGCCAACTTGATGCACTCTTCTATTAAGTTTGATTCATTGAGATCATTGACTCATTACTGTAATAGACTGCTAAGCTCATTAAAGGAACTGATGCATTCACATCTGCCTGCTCATAACGCTGCACAGTATTATAGTGTGTTTGTTTGTGTGTGTGTGTCTGTCTGTCTGTCTGTCTGTGTGTGTCAAGTGATTGACGGCGCCACACTCAGGATAGACGACAGACTACGAGTGGCAAAAGAGAGACGAGAGGAGGCAGACAGACATCAAGGTAAGGGAGAGGTTCTCTACGCTCTCATTTGCTGAAACGGTAAATAACAAAATGGCCCAAAAGGCAATGGTTTCTCTCCGTGCATTTCAATGATTCTTGCGGTTTTTCCTTTAAGACGTAGGTACTATGCAAGGACAATAGGATATAATTTATTTTCTCTTAATTAAATAGTTTGAAAGAAGAAAGAAGCCAAACTCCTCCTACATCCATTTGCAATTAAAGATATTGCAAAAGTAAGCTTTTTGTTTTAAGCTATTTCTCTCATTTCATGGTTAATAACACTAATGCCTGAATTTTCCACAGGGTATTAAGTGTTATCTTATTTTAGGCAAGAAAATGCAAAAAAAAAAAGCATGAAGCTTCTCGTAGATTCTTTATTCTCTCCATTTGTAGTTGTCCACTTTTTTCTTTCTTTTCTGTTGATTGAAATGATTGCGATCGGATCTTATAATTGCGGTCCGGCAATTGTGTAATAAGTGACGAGTTCTACACACGCTATATTTATGCCTTGTTGCGTGTGTGCTCAGCTTTGCGGGATTCTCAGATCTTGGAGCGGGAGCGTAAAGCCAAACTGCAAGTTGAGCGTCAGATGGAGGAGCGCCAGAAGAAAGTGGAGGAGCAGCGCAAGAAGGAAGAACAGCGACGCTCTGCCGTGGAGGAGAAGAGAAAGATGAAGCAGGAGGAGGAGAAGGTAAAGAAGCTCTCCACCCCTCAGGTCTCCCAGGGACACACTACATGGCTTTTTCTGTCTTGCGATCGGGGGATCCTGAAGGCGTCGTGGTTTCACGCCACGTGACTGATCGGCGACAGGGGCTCACACATTACCAAACCTTTCACCAGGAGGAATCTCCGATGAGTCTGTCGGGTCTCCAAACTACATTTTCAGAAGTTGTACCCGAGAGGGCACGATACCAGAATTGTGTGACAGAATTATTATTTTTTTAAATAAAATAGGCATGCTGTGTTTTTCTGGCCGCTGCCCCCGGTGCACCTCTGTTTCTCCTCGACTCCTCCCATCCCCCTCACCCCGTGTCTGCTCTCATTGGCTGTAGCTTGTTACGTCACTACCGGGTCGAGGCCGGCACGACCAGATTTGAATCCTGCTTGATATCTCGCTGTGTCTGCGAGCGCTCGGCGACCAGTCGGATCGCGTTGTGAGCAGTTCATCGCGTTGTGAGCAGTTCACGGCACACACACGTCACTCACGGGAGCGCACCGTGATTTGCCTCCGATCTGGGGCATTGCTCGGTGATCTCCAAAAACCTGTCGTCAAGTTAAAAATCAGGCTAAAATCTGTCAGTTTCAACTCTGCATTATTTGAACAGGATTACTTCCAAGGCACGAGGGATAATAATTGGACCAGAGATTCTCACCCAAAGTGGGGGGGGTCACTTGATGTGCACTCTGGGTGGAGTATTGCTTGTGATGTATTGATTTTAAATTGGTGTATTTTAATGTATCAATTCATTTATACAGATCCAATCCAGGTTCTGGCCCAAAGTAATAATTTCAGTTTTGAGTGCATTAGTTTAATTTTGTGATTTCTTAAATGTTTCTGTTGGTTGCTGGTAAAATGATGCCTTAGAACTAGGGATGCATCAACGCCAGCTTCTCGGCGACAATGCAGAATACAACTTCTTATACTTTTGATTCTGGTAGATACAGACTACGAATCCATTACTGAACATTAGAGATTTAGAACATTAGTTTGGGACCATAACACAATTTGCAAGCTTCTGAGTCCAGTTGAATAGACCAACTGGAAAACAGCCCTTGGGATATTCTCTGTTTAAGCCTGTATCGGACAGATGTCTTTATCTGTATCTAGGCATGCTTTTTAGTTTTTACCTTTGCTTTCAGTTTGTCTATTAGTCTAAATGAACGCCCTGTCTATCCACCACACTGAAGGAGCACTATGAGGCGGTGATGCGGCGCACGTTGGAGCGGAGCCAGCGGGTGGAGCAGCGGCAGAAGAGGTGGTCCTGGGGGGGGCTGTCCACAGACTCAGATGGGCGGACAGGTAGGAATCCCCCTCCTCCTCCTCCTCCTGAAATACACCATTGTGTTTCCTGTTCTTTCACCGTTTATGGCATCACACCATTTAGCGATCCAACTTACCTTCGTCATTAAGTACATCAGCAGTCACACTCTACGTCACAGTCATTGGCGGAAATTGCCTACGATAAGAACGAATAATACCGGCATTCACTGTTAATTTGTTAGATTTAGTTCATCCTGTTATATCTATCCCCTTTTTGATTCATTTTCTCACTCTAAGACTCTCGATGACTCTGTCTTTCCCTTGGAATCTATCTATGCATAAAACACACTTGTTGAAAACTATTTCTGACTGCTAATAGGTCTTGTGTCCAACAAGTCATGTATTGGGTTTGACAGCCCGCACAGTTTTCATGAAGATGTTAATTTATTGTAAATCATTTGACCTAGTCTGATCCATTCCTACAGGTTAATCTAGTCTTCACTGTAGTCAAGTCCAGATTGAGTCCTCACTGTGGCTTGATTGGACTAAGATGAGTAACGTGCCTTATTAAAATTGCAGATTGTGACAGTATGACTTTGAGTACTGTTTCTGCATGTAGATGAGGTATCTGTGCACCACCTGCCTTTCATTGCTCCATTCCTCAAAGCTGTTGTTTCCCACAGGAGAGTCTGAGGCCAACACCCCGTCACCAGTAGCTATAGTAATCTCTCCCGCCTCGCCAGACAAGCCCACGAGGAAGCAACAAGGTTTTGATTGTTTGTCATTTGCCCCCCCCTGCCCCCACTCTAGCAGCACAGCACAGCATGGATTGGCACGGGCACCCTAGTTAGCACGGTTACCGACTGTCCCTCATGCCAACCCCCACTTTCACTGTAACCAGGCAGTGCCCCATTAACTGCTTCCTTGTTTTCACTGGATGGTTTGAAACATGCAATTGTGTTTGGTTTCCTATCACTTACTCTTTCCAACCTTTGGGTATGCTCACATGTGAGCGTGACACTTGAAAGGCAGAAAACTTTCATCTTCTCGCATGGACAATCTACTGTTTTGTTTCCTCTGCTCTCTGAAAGATGCGATTTCTGATGGACGGAATTCTTACCATTAAGTTCCATCCACCCCTCTCACTAACTGCTCCGCCTGTGAAACCCTGAACGGCTTGGGTTTTGCACCTGGATTCTTTTCAGCGCGCTGGATGTTTTTTGCTGAATGCAAAATACGCTCTCTTGATGTTGACAGTGGTCCCCTACTAACGGTGCACTTCCTGTATAGGTATCATGGTAGAATATGTTTTTAGCCTCGTCTCTCTGTTTAATACCTGAGCAAAGTAGTAGTGATTGTGTAGTCTACTTTAGAGCCCTGACATTAGGACTGTCCGCAGTCTTACCAGCAGCCCCTCTCCCTTGGCTTCTCTGTAAACCCGTCCTCCCCTGTTTGTCTCTCCTCCTCCCCCCTAGTGGACAAGCGCTCCACGTCTACCTTGAACCTAAAGCAGCAGTCAGACACTGGCATCAGCAAGCGCCTGTCCACTTCCTCTGCCACCCTCATCAAAACCCCTGACAAAAGTAAGTCTCCCATCTCCCCTCCCAGACTGTCTATTCGGCAGCCAAATACCAGTATATTATCATTTAAAAGAAAATGTTATTCTTTGGTTGCCTATTTAACAACTAAAACATTTTCCGCTTGCCTTATTTTTCTCCTGAGAAACTTGAACAGTTAAGATTAACACACCTAATCTAATGACTGCTCATCCTAAGCAGTGTTGCCAGATTGGGCAGTTTTCCACAGAATTGTGCTACTTTGGATCACATTGAGCTGAAAAAATAGCAGTGGACAGGTACATAACATTTATCCCCCCTTTACCCTAACACCCCCCCCCCCCCCCCCCTCCCAATTTGGTTGGTTTTTGGTGGATTGGGTGACTTTTAGACTGTGGTTGGGCTGGAAATCGTCAAACCGGATCTGGCAACACTGATGCCTGGTTTCACATTAATTATGTGAGTTCCATGTTTCTCTGGAGTGGCATTAGAACCTTGCCTGGTAGCTGATTGGATCTGGAGCAAACCTTTATTGTGTGTCCCCCTTTTTCCTCGTGTGAATTTTGACCCCTCTCCTCCTCAGTGGTCAGGATTTGACACACAAGTTCACCGAAGCACAGACAGACTGGTAAACGACATGGTTTAGTCTGCCGTCTCTGGTTCCAGCCACCGCTGATCAGCCAGCATGACTTCCTGATTGGGCTGCATCCACTCTCTGCACCTCTGTTAGATGGTGTCTGAATCATAAGGGGTCCCAGAAGCACCAAATCCTGATCTGTTGACAAAGCTTCTTTGATGAATATATCACTGTTCCTACTATCTGATTTTCAAATTATTCCTGCGGTGTTAATTGCCTTCCTAATCAAGCGGATCAAATCTCCCCACAGCCTGTTTAACTGGTTTAAAGGCAAAGGGTCTTGTCAGGTTTTTTTTGTTTGTTTGTTTGTTTTTTAATTTTATTTTTAATTTATTTTTTTATCTCATACCTCATATTGCTTATTAACTTTTCTTTTATTAATTTAAGGGTTAAAATCACATGGGTACCCGGGGGGGCTGTGTGAACACGCCCCTGTTCAAACAAACGTGGGCGCTTTTGCATCTTATGAATGCCCCGTCACTTCACAGGGAGTCTAATCGTTGTCTCTCAGGTGAAGGAGCGCCTTTTGTAACCGTTGCCTAGTGATGGCAATGCCGCTCAGGCTGATAAGGAAGACTGCACAAAGGCTATGGTGGAACAGACAGGTGCAGGCCATACAGTTGTTCCCGGGCTTGGTGGTGGTCTGTAGGAAAGATTATTAAGACTTGTCAAGAGATTTTAGTGGGTTTCGTTGATAGTGGATTGCCGCCGTGGGTAACGACTACATAGTAACATGAATGGATAGACGTTGCTGTAGCCATAATGATTATTGGTTGACAACCATTTAGAATATTACCCGAGCAGCGCTCAGAGAAATCAACTACAATTTTGCGCAGGAGATTCCAGCCACTCCCGGCTCATGGATCGGTAATTGCATAGCCAGGTGAAGCCAAATGGAATGACTCGACACGACGTCCATCGGTGCTTTGGGGGTCTTCCTTGTTTACGCCCTCGCTGTGTCTGATTGGCTGTAACCCACCTCTCCTCTCCGTAGGCCCCTCCATGAAGAAGCGAAGCTCCTCCCTCACTCGAGTGGGTGGGGGCAGAGCACAGACTCCCTCCAAACCCGATAAGGGGGCGACAGAAGACCAAGGTGGCTAGCATGAAAAGCTGACAGTCATCGGTTTATTAACCCCGTCTGCAACGCTCGGGCATCCCTTAGCTAATAACAAGCATGCGTTGCTGACGTCACTCACCAGCTTGATCTGAACGCGCTACATTTTGAAACCCTTCCTCATGCTATCTGCTGCTCTATTGGCTTGTGGGATGGATTGGTGCGATGCAGTGCAGTGATGCTTAAAAGCCAACATGGCGGGTCCACACTTTCCATCTTTCAGAACTCTTCACTGACTGATACGTATCTCTACATGATGTTTTCTCTAACAACACAACAGGAACAATGCGCTCATTTCTGTGTGCGCTTTAACTCTCCTTTGGTCCCCCCCCCCCAGTCATTTTCTGTCATTTGCTGAGGCTTTCACTAACAGCTAATCTTGCTTTAACCTCTTTTTGTATTTTGTTTTGTTTTTTCCACGAGTTGCAACAGGAATGCCTCCTTTGTGCACTAATACAATGTTTTGTTTATTTGTCACAATGTGTTTGTTGTTTTCTCCCACCCAGATGACGTTAGAGCTGCATTTGAGACTCTGCTGGCCTCGTGCACTAGTGCCCTTTGTGTCTATATTGTTTCAATGGTCCCTCACACCAGACCAATCGTGTCCTGATTGCAGAATAAGTTATTCCATTAACCATTGAGGCTTTTGTTCGTCTTTTCCCATGTTAACATGTATGTGCACACAGATGAGTGCTGAGATGGTTCCTGCCTTACTGTTTGTTTGTTTTGTTTGTTTGTTTGTTTTTTCCCAATAGTCCTGTATTTATTTTGTGATAGTCTGTGAAATAATGCAGCACAACAGTAATAAGCTTAACTGATTTTACTTAAATGAAATAATTATTCTTAATAGGACCCTCCAGCAAGAAAAACACCACAACTTCAGAACGTGATATTTTAACCCATGACACGTTCCAGATTGTTAATAGAAGCCAGCCATGCTGCCATACTCGAGCACTCAAAACTGATCTGTCAGCGTTGGATGTCCGCTCTGTTCAAGTCCCAGAAGGAGTAGAAACTATGACTGTGCAAATGCCATATCCCCAAATACAGTTTTCGGGTTAGTAATCCAGTATTTGGAGATATGGACCCGTGTTAGCCTCACCACTCTCAGAACCTTCAATTTCTGCTGGGGATCTGGCATCGCAGAAAATGACCCAATGTCTTTTTTTTTTTTTTTTTTTCTTTCATTTATCTTATGAAAGCAAGAGCTCTTTCTTCACATGTCTAATTCAGGTCCACTATAATGCATTTCAAGATGCTGGAATATGCAATAGCGTTCATTCTCATAATTTGGGGCAATTCTATAACTAAAAATCACTTTTCACTTTCACAAAAAGTGGGTTTAAAGAGCACTTGCCTTCTTACTTGAATTCCCTGCCATGGTTTTATTCTTACCTCCCTACCCAAACCTCCTGTTCCTGTTGTTCACTAACGGTTTTGTTTTATAAATTTTTCCTTCCCCCATCAGCACCTGCCCCACTGTTCACCAAAGGACCACTGATTTAACCTCACCATTGTCCCTCTTTTCCCTTCAGTTCCTGGACAATCAAACTCTGGTTTGGGTCTCAATACTCTTCTATGGCTAGCATCTAACTTTGGCTTCATTTTGACTTACTTAAGGCTATTGAGACGCAACCTTGATTTTTGGTTCTATATGTTGATTCTCCCCTGTTGGTTAAAATCACATGGTGGTCCTTCTGAACCCTCACTCACCTCACCCCCACTCTCCCTTCTTTGTGATGCCCCTCATCCCCACTCTTGCCTCCTCTTTCCTCCTGGCCTGTTTTTCCTTTATTTTATGTATTTTTCGGGGCGGTTTGACCGTGCAGCTCGCAGGCCCCTGGCCGGCACTGTGGACGGAGGGGTTCTTAATCGCCTGCTCACCCCCACCCAGGCCTCACTAGCTAGGAGCAAGAGCGCCGCTGCCCTGTCCGCTGAAGGAGCATATGCCCCAGGTAACCTCCACGAGGAGACCCTTTCACAGAGAAGAAGGCCGACACAGGATCCCCCCTCACCCCCAAGCATTCCTCCTCACACTCACTAGAAATACAGCCCTTGTGCTCTTGACTAGTTCTAGCTCTGAACCAGATTCCCAACAACAAACCCTCACTCCCTGCAGCCGCTGGAGCAATCCATGTCGTCTCATATGGCGGAGGTTAGACAATACACGTCATCGGGGCTGGGTATTAGGCAGGATCTCACAATTTGAGTTGAATGCTATACAAAGGGTCATGATTCGTCAATATTGATTCAATCAGATATTGACAAGTTGCTGCATGCTAGGATTCAAAACCAATAATGTTGATGTTTTATACATAACTTCAGTAATAGCATCTGACCATCACAGAAATATTTCACAGAACAAATTCAGTCAAATACAGAAATTGACTATTTCAACTCAGTTGAGACTAGTGGTATTTAATTAGAGCAGAAAATGGTTTCATAACTTCCAAACAAAGTATTGAGAATAAAATCGATTCAGAAAATGTTCTAGATCGTTATTTTCACACACTTAAAAAAAAAAAGCACATGCAAGCCCCCCCTGCCAGGCTCACATGGATTCCCAAATCTCAGACATAATTAGCCGTTGTGTGGAGTGCGGCAGGGAAAACTCGGCTGCTAGCGGTTCAGTGTGTCTGAAGAGTTCTCCGGGTCGGTGCCGGGAGATTTGCCGTAAGCTGCTTACCTGTTTGTGGTTGCGTGAGAATAAAGGCGTGTCGTGGTAACGAAGCCAGGGAGCTAAGGATTTGAGTCGGAGCTATTGCCGTTCCACTATATAGGCCCAACGTTGGGTGGGGTGTCCAGAAATGGAATTGCCATTCACCCACCGGTGTTCAGGCTGGTGTTGATACTGTGAGGGAAGGCTCTAGACCAGCTTTTGTGTCTCACTCATTCACTTGCCTTTTGATTGTGTTAGAAGTGTATTTCTGTGTAATGCTGGGATCAGAATAATCTATGAAGAGCTTCTGGTTAAACAAAGTTAAGCCTATTATCAGTTTAGATGACCCATGAAGGATCTTTTCAGCGCTGATTCCTACTTTTTTCCTATTGGTTGCATTTGTCATCTGTCATTAAGCCAACTGTTCAATTTTAGAATTGATTTGCAGCCCAGCTGGAATGTTATTACCAACGGTGTTGATTTTTAGAGCTGTGGTGTTTATTGATCAGTGATTAACAAGCCATTAGAAGCCATGGATCGCATAAGTATTGTCCTTAACTGAAACATGACACATCGACAGTAAGCTACAGGAGTGGCAGCTTACAGCAGGTTAGGTTCCTACACATCATAGCTGTTCAGCATACAGTCAGGATGAATTACAGGACCACATTTGTGATCTGGCAGGGAGAGAGCTCTAGGCCCCAGGATTACCAAGGCTAATCCCTCAATGTGACACAGCAAACGCACAGCCACAGCGCCCATAGCGCCACCCATTCTGGCTAAATACAGTGTTTGCTTTTATTCAGGGGCTATACTTTCACCCTTTGCTTCCATTTATGTGAATTGCTATTTTTGTTGCTTTAGTAGTTCAGCTGCGGTGTACTGGGTGTCTGGCTAAGCTAAGAATTGGTTGTTTACCCATAATAAGGTTGTTTTGCATGTTTTGCTCTACTGTTGTGCAGTAAATTGTTTTGTGTGCTGCATAAGTGGCATTAGAATCACGTCTGTCACAAAAGACCACAGCAAATATTAGGACAGAGCGGTCAGAAGTCTGAAACCTACCTACTGGTCTGCAATTGTATAAGCAAACTACTGTACACAAACTCTGCATGTTGGTGTAAAAGAAAATTCCGATCTGTGTTGTGTAATTAATCTGTGTGTGTGTGTGTGTGTGTGTGTGTGTGTGTGTGTGTGTGTGTGTGTGTGTGTGTGTGTGTGTGGTGTCCATGTCTGCTCCTGTGGTGTTGGTGGGGGTGGGGGGGCTGTGTGTGTGTATTTGTGTGTGTGTACAGTTGCCACGCTGGTGTGCTTGGTACCATGTTGTGCTGTGGTAAATGGTGTTGATGTGTTTACTGTTGTGTCCAGAAGCTTTGGCATCCATACAGTGCCAGGGGAAATTGAGTCTTGTCAGTCTGTTTGACCCCACGCTCCAGCCCCCAACCCAACCAAAGCTTCAGAAACAATGCTGTTTGCTGCTAAAATTGCTTTATTTCTAACACAAAGCTATTGTTTTGTGCTCTTATTCCCCTAAAACCACCTCTCTCCTCTATATTCCTTTTCCGTGTTCTCTATCTTTCTTTCTCTCTCTCTTTCCCTCTCACTTTCTCTCCTTCCTTTTTATTTTGGCTTCTTTCCTGCAATATGCTGCTTTGCTGACCCAACATGGCCGCTTCCCCCACTTCCTGTTGGTTGTGCCCCCCTCTGGTCCTGCACTGACTGTGCCCTTTACCAGAGTGTCACCTGTGTCCTCGTCCAGCCTCCGCCAGCCCCCTGCACCCCCCGCGCGGGCCCCTGCGGAGCCGCAGCATCGACAGGCAGAAGAGCGGCATGACCTCCTCTGTCTCAGCAGACGGAGCCCTGGATCCTTCGCTGGTGAGACCCTCTTACTGACTTGAGTTTTGGGGAGTGAACAGAGTGTAGGGTCCCACATGTACATAGCATGTAAATAAGATGTTCTATTTGCAGTCATGGAAAGTAACAAGTACTTTGTTACTATACTGAACGTTTTTAAGTGATTATTTGAAAGTAGCTGGACTTAAGTTTAGAACATTTATCAGCAAATACTTACATATTTTTACTTGTGTAGAAATGCCAGTGTGGTACTTTCCCTTTACTAGAGTAATTTTGTTTATTTTACTATTACTTGCGTCAAAGGTCTGAGTATTTAAAATATTTCATCTGTTGCATGAAGGATTTATCTATTTCCTTGAAATAAAATGAAAAAATCCCCAGATAGATAAAGTGGAGGAAGTTTGCCAATTCTAAACAATCTAACTATAACTATGTAATACTTTAATATGCTTTTGATCTACAAACACAGCTGTCATAAGCAGATGTTGGAAATCTAATTACATTCCAATGCACACTGTGCTTAACAGTTTAATCACTGCTGAGAAACTCTGACCCCATCTCAGTCCCTCTTATTTCTGAGTTGTATGTGAACGTTGGAATATGTTGGGTCCCTTCCAGGTGTGTTGTGTGTCACATTAGGTGTAGTAATCTGATCCTCAGTCCAGAGTAGTTTGCATGGGGAAAATGCTGCAGCAAATCATATTTATCCAGTCGGCAGCAGCAGGGGGAGGAAACTTGTTTTATTTGCATTTAGAATTATACCCAGTAGATGTGCTTATCTTCCATATAAGCTCTTCAGATGCTATCTGACAGGCAATATTTAAGCCCTGTAGTTATAGAAGCTGGTCAAAGTTACATAGCCCCCCTTTACATCTGGTATTATCATCAGCCTTTTATTTGGATTCTATCTAGATTTGATTTATCTACTATACTTTTTTTTAATTATTATTTATACCTGGTATTTCAAAACCAAATTAAATGCACATAAAGATTAATTGTATTTAAATGAATTGCTATGAATAATATGCTAAGTTATAGTGATAGAATGCACATCTATTAGAAAGTGTAGCATTTTGATCCCTTTTACTATAAACCAGGATGGAATGAGAACAAAGTGCAGATATAAGTAATGCCCGGATGGACACTATGAGCGCCTGGCTCAGTGCCAATGCCGCAGATGGGATTTTATATGCATATACTGCTCCATTTGCCTGTCAAAGTGTTTCTGTAGCTTTTCCCTTTGCTGCTCCTTTACCTTTGCAGGTGGTTGGTCGTACCTGCTCGGGTTTATTCTAGGTAGTTAGGTTTAATGCATGGTGAACTAAGGAGGACTTCCCGTTAACGAGAGTGAGAATAGTCGGTCAGTTATTATTATTACTTTTTTTTTTTTTTTGCAATGATTACAATTTGTTTTGGAATGGCAGGTACCATATCAATTATAATAGAAAGGTATATTTGTGCTTAAAGAGAAAGAGACTTCCATTAGAAATTTGAACTGGACATTTCCATGTTAGTAATATATTGTGTTCTACTAAAATTCAGTGGGAGTTACAGACTGCATTACACTGAAACTTGGTTGGCATTCCCATATTCTATTTTACTGAAACTCTGACCGTTCCAGGTTATATTTAATTTTATTGAAACTCAGGGACAATTTCATGTTTTGTTATTGTTCCATAGTGAATAATGAACAATAATAAATGCACACAATCTCACTATTGTGGTAACTGAAAATTGCAGCAGTGGTCTGTATGTGCAACTGGCCTATCATGTGAGCGTGACCAGATGACGTGATTTATTTGTCATTGACGTACAGCAGAGATACCCAATGAGACCAAATAATGGGAAAATTAGATTTCTCCAATCAAAGATATAAAGTCAAAATGATCAGACAGCAATTTAAAATACATTTAATATTCAATGTTTTATTATGAACATAAAACTAATGAAAATCAGTATTGGCCAAAATTGGAATGGACAGGTCAGATTAAAAAAAAAAAAAAAAAAAATCAGAATTGCCAAGAAAATTGCAATCTGTGCATCTAGCTACAGATTGCAATTTTAGCTAGCTAATTTAGCTAATTTAGCTAATTTAGCTACAGTAACTCAAACGCCACAGAGATGGAGACACTATTGTGGTAGTCAAAATATTTTCCCAGTGGCAGGTCTGATGTTGGGATGCCATGAAGCCAGAGCAAGGCGGGCCACGCCCTCGCGAGATGGGGGCTTCGTTGCTATGCGTTCTGAGATTAATAGGTCAAATTCAAAACCTAACAAGAACTTCTGTGAAGCTTTTAGCCATCACTGTTAATACATGGAGAGAATGTAGCTTTCAATCCAGTTAACCCCTATTACACAGCATACAAGATAATCTTAAATAACATTTTGAACTTCTGTGTTTGTTGAAGTGCGCCTTTCTGGGCTCTCCTGGAGAGCTCCTTTGTACTGTTTAGAAGACCACAAGCTCATGTGACGTGGATTGACCCTCTTGACAATGTCTGCTCTACTCCTCAGTTCCACTGTCCCCATTTCCCTCCCTTGTCTTCCTTAGGGACCAATAATAAATACTGATCTGATAGAACAATGAATACAACCCAGTCAGTCCAAAGTTTCATTCTGTGTGTTTACCACAAAATGCTGCTCGCATAATTACATTTCTGCATTTGTAACTGTTTCTAGTATTTTGCTGTTTGGGTGCCACTGGGTGACCTTGCTGGCCCTGTCAGCATGTTACTGAGCCAAATGTGACACGCAGCCATTAAAAATAGATGAATGAAGCGCTCCATAGAATTGGTGCCCGAACTTACCCACCCTCAGGCCGCCCTATACGCGCGACTCAAAACTCTTGAGCTCCCTGGCGGAATGGAGAGGGAAAAAAGTAGCAGCTTAGGACAGATAGACTGAATGGTTTAATGAGAGTGTTGGCTATAAACAAATGTGCTAAACTCTTATCTGTGTATGTTACAAAGGAAAGGAAGGTTTTGCTGTTTTACTCCTGTATGTGTCATTGTTCAAAATAATCCTTTTTATAAGGCTCTGATGAAGATCTCCCCTTTGTGCAACTTCAGAAGGACAAGCGATTATCGTCACCTGGGGGGCAGCGTCCCGCCACGCCCCCAACCAACCTGGCACGTCAACGCTCGCCCTCCCCGGCCCCTGCGCCCAGCCCTAAGAGGACACCCTCCCCGGCGGCAGCCAAGTAAGACCTCCAGCCTTTTCATGCACAGCACGACTGAAGGAGATGATTTTAGACGCTGTGGGGTTTTTCTCTTGTCACAATGGGAAAATACAGGGTGTCATTATAATCTGAAATAAAGCACTTGTTGAATTTAGCATGAAATGAGGCCTCAAAATGATCACGCACTTTGTCGATACATGAAGATGCTACACAAAATATAATGAAAATGTGTTCACCTCGACTTCCTTGCCTCTTTCCTTCCCACAGGCAAAGCTCTCGCTCCCGCCCGCCCTCTCCTGGCATGGGGAAGCAGCGTCCACCATCCCCTCAGCCCACCTCGGCCAAACCCCCTCCCATCCAAAAGCAAGCGCTCACCCCTGTGGGGCCCTCCAACATGCGCAAGAGGGACTCAAAGTCCAATCTGGGTACCGGCCTGCCCACGGCTCCACAGTCTCCTGACTCCACCCAGACCAGCAGCAGCACCCCGAGCCCCTCCCCAGCTGCTCCATCCCCTGCCAGCAAGACCAAAGACAAGGAGAAAGACGGTATGCAGCAGTCTGACAATTGCATTAGAGTCCTATTTTAAAGGGGACCTATTAATTAAAACTCACTTGTGCACATGGATTTGGGTCTCTGATGGGCAACACACAAACGGTGAAGTAAGACAACCCAGGCAGTTTTTGTTTTTACAGTTTTTCTACCTCAGTCATAACACATGATGAAATAAGCCGTTCAGATTTGCGACCCCTTCTTACGTCACATGGGGCCTCAGTAGAATTAGAAGTGCCCCCCATCTGATTAACTCCACCCATGGCTGGAGAATAACATGCTCAACTGGGAACGCCTCTGTTGGTTTCACAGACTAGCACAAATCTTTAAAAAGGGGAATTAATACCATTCCGTGGGGAAAAAAAACTGCAATGGAGGGAAATTAAGTATTTAAAACATTTATTTCAAAAGGAAAAAAAGTATGCTGTAGGTTGACTGTGGGCTGCGGCAGAGGCGGAAATATCCGACGATGCTCGCGCATTGGAGGCATGAAGAGGGAGCGATTGTCAAAGCTTTATTTTTCTCTGTTTCCCTATGGGGCCAAACACAAACTATGTATAATGGGGGCATTTTCGCTGTGACTCTCGTCCACTGAGTAGTATTAGTCTCAGTGGTATTTTCAGCAAAAAACTTCAGAAATATGTTTTGGGGACCTAAGAGACCTATATTAACTTGCATAATAGGTCCCCTTTAACCCTAGAAGGCATGAAGGTGTTTATGCAAAGTCGGGGTTTCTCAATAATTAAAATATTAATTAAATATGTACAAACCTTTAAGGAAAAATGAAACAAATTTTGAGCTTTTTCATTTTTGATCAACATATGCATTTTTGGGGTTATAAACAATGGCTCCATTGTGGTGCTGGGAAGGGTACACAAGTATGCCAGTATTAACTTGCACAATGTTTTTTTTCCCTTAAAGACCACTGTTTCATATGTAGTGAATGGAAAACATACACACTGCAAGGTCAATATTTACAATCTGCATGTTGAAGCAATACGTATGGAGTAAGAAAATAAAACAGTTCTGTAACTATCACAATAGTAATAGATAATTCAGGGTTGGGGGAAAAAAAATATTTCCTTACCTGAATTATCTATTACTATTGTGATGTAACACAATTGTTTTATTTTCTTACTCCATATCAAGGCAGACCAAACCTTTCTCTGCTGATAGATGTACGTCATCGCGTTTTAAACTTGTTGGCGATGACGAGGAATGCTGTAATTGTGCAGCGCTACTTAGCAGTCACACATGGGGTCAGTTTGCCATCCAGTACGCAGGGTAGCCCCATGCGCTTTAATAACCCAATCCTCAGTATAATCCTTTTAAGAGTGTGCACGTGTGTGCACACTCAGGAACTGTTCTGTGGCTGAGTGTGAGCCTGGGCCTGACGTGGCGTCAGCTCCAATCCCAGGTGGAGTCACATCCTGCTCGCACTGAAGCGAGTGCTACTTCCACCTGCTGGACAGAATGAGGCCTTGCCAGCTTTGTTTAGCGGTATAATGCAGGGGTTCTCATAAGTACCACCTCTGATCACACCAAAGCATGAAAGTACCACCTTAAAGCTGCCAGCCCCACAAAACAAATCTCATACATGAACACATGCCTCTAATACAGAATCTCTTTAATAGATATAGATGATAGTAGTAGTAGTAGTAGTAGTAGTAGTAGTAGTTGCATTTAACTGAATGCTTTACTTCAACAGAAGACAATCAAATAGTAGTAATAATAATAAAAAGGAAATGAGCATAATGCAGGAAAAAGGATAAGGAAATATTATACTCAATTTCAATTTTCAGTCATCGATGTCGATCTTGAAGAATGGGATCCTTCCTCCACTAATTGCTCTTAAAGTATTAGTCCTGAACAACTCTAAAGCAATTCTCAAAATAATCTGTCAATATTGATCTCTACTTACATGCTTCTTTGACAACAAAAATGTAAAGGCAAATGGAAGTCGTATGTGAGCCTTCCCACGTCCACTTCTCTCTCCCTTCTTTCTCTCCCTCTCACATATGCATACAAATAATCATTCTTTCAGACGAGATGTATGTCTCATTTTTAGAACCCATTTTCAATCACTGGTACATTAGAACTACAAAGTTGGTTTTATGTTTTTTTCCTAAATTAATAATACTGAATATTTGCCTGCTAAACAAGTGTCATTTGCGCCCAGTGTAAAAGTAGATCAACTACCTGCCTACCTGAAAACAATTGTTTTGATTTTATTTTCACAATAGTGCAGAATCACTTCGGTGCATCATATTTGGTTCAGTCAAGTGCGCTTTACAACAATTGGGATGGCAGGACTGGGAGTATCAATCGTGGGTTTTCCGGGTTGTTTTTTTATTTTTATTTTAAATAAGATATGTTATATCTGAATGTTATGGAGCGTTTGTTATTTAACAGTCAGTACAATTGATGTTACCGCGTGCTGACCTTGATGCACTTGAGCTAATTTTGTTATCACTAGGGTCAGTTATATCACTGACCCTAGTTGTGTGTGCGTGTGCGTGCGATCCAGTAGCAGCATAGAAAGACACAGAGTCCTTTGATACACAACAGAGAGGATCATGTGAAGCTTTCATGAGCCTGCTGTGTCCGGCTGGTGCCCTCTCCGCTGCTCTCTCTGTCGTCTCTTCCGCCCATTCGCTCTGCCTCTCTCTCCCTCTCTTCTCCCCCCCTCGCCAGGCTCCAGACTCTGCTGCAACGTTAGTCAGCAAACTTGCAGCGACGAGGGCTTCACTTAGCTTATTGTCTTTTGCTTCCTCTCGTCCGCTCAGACTCCAAGGGCATGGTGGGCACCAGCTCTGCCACTGAGGCAGCCAAGATGCTGGCCGAGAACCGCAGACTAGCCAGAGAGCAAAAAGAGAAAGATGAGCAGCTGAGAATACAGAAGGAGGAAGAGGAGAGGTAAGGACGGCCCTAACTGTGATACTATTGAAACAGGAAAGGAGGCCACGTTCAGGCCCCGGTATGAAGGTTTTTTTATTTTTTTTGTTTTTTTGTTGTTTATGATTGAGCTTTGATGCGGTTAGTAGCACTACCAACTTTCCTCAAGAGCGGCACAATTCATTTAGTACTGTTGTCTTATTATTATTAGTTCTGCTGTTTGTCATATCGTAATGCCATAATCTTTCACTGCTATTCTGCGTCCGCACTGTTGCTAGAAATGATTTGTTCTTTAGTGTCATTGCCTCCTGTCAATATTGGGCTCACTAGTGAGTGTAGTGCTTCTCCTTAATTCTGTTTAAAGATTTGTACATATCTTTTGTTTCATTTTATTTATGTATTTTTTTTTTTTTGAGTGGCAACGTATGCTTTTCAACACCCAAATTTCCCCTTGGGATTGAGAAGTGTTATCTTCATTAGAAGTACAGCGTCAGGAGGGATTCACTAACCATATCGGTGGAGGTAATAGCGGGACACCTTCCGAGCCACCGGATTGGCTGAAAATGATGCATTGTGCTGTGAGCATTGTGGATAAAAGGAGCCTGTGTTGTCTCCTCAACGCCCCTGTCGCGTGCGTCCCATCTGACCTCCTGTTCCCGCTCCTAGGCTGAGGAAGGAAGAGGAGGAGCGCCTGGCGGAGGAAGCTCGGCAGAAGCGCCTGGAGGAGGATAAGAGGCTGGCCGAGGAGAAGCAGAAGAGGGAGGAGGAAGAGGCCATCAAGGCAGAGGAGGAGTGCGTGCGGCTGGCCGCCGAGGAGGCAGAGAAGCAGGCGGAGCTGCAGAGGGAGCGCGAGGAGGCGGAGGCCAAGGCGGCCGAGGAGGCGGAGCGGGTCCGTCTGGAGAGGGAGCGCATCATGCAGCAGAACCAGCAGGAGCGCATGGAGAGGAAGAAGGTGAAAAGCCAAAATGTGTACTAGGCTTATTGGGGCTGTCAGGAAACAACTAAGTAATGAGACTTTTGAGACTCTAACTCAAGAGTAAAAAAAAAAAAAGATAATAATTTACAGTCAAACAAATCATATAGAGTATATTATGTATGTTATACATATAAAACATATATTGAAGAAAATTATCTTTTTATATAGCCTAACGTGAGCTGTCCAGTGACTTTCCTCATTTTTCAGAGAATTTTAGAAATCATGAAGAGAACCAGAAAATGTGACCTGATTGCCCGGGCTCACCATGGTGTCCAGGTTGACCAAGGTGACCAGGGTGACGCCAAAGTAAGTTCATCCCCTATGTTTCTATGGCAACAAGTGGTCCATGGGGCGGGGGAGGGGGATGACTCTTTCAAGTATGTATTGACATGTTTCTGTCTCCTGTCTCTCGCGTAGAGAGACAACGACAAGGGTGATGACGAAGACGCAGACCAAGACCCAAACTGTGAAACAGAAACTGAAACTTTGGGTACGCTCTCACCCCTGATGGCTGTTTAAGATAACACAACACTTGATGAAATCCGGGAAACTCTCTAGGCGAAATAACTTGAGTCCGTGAGAAAGTGCCCAGCAGCCCGCTACCACGAGCCGTGCGATTTGACGAAAAGTGGCTTGTTTTTCAGCTTCCTCCCCACCCCCACAGAGGGAAAGAAACAATTCTGTCCCTCGTTTGTTTCACTGAGCCCGGATTAACTTCATTCTGAGAGTGATCAAAAGTTTCATGGCTTTTATCAGAACATCTCCATCCCGGCCACCTTTTCAAATATAAATAAGTTAATGTTTGTGAAAGGTTGTATTCATACTCTCCCTTTTTTGTGTGTTTTTCCAAAGCTGCTCTTGTCGTCCAATTTAGAAACATGATCATTGTTTACAAGCCTCTACACTCAGAGTGGATCCTTGAAGTTGAGGAATCGGTGCAAGCAGTGAAAAGTGGGAGGAAGGTTGTGTTGTTTTTGATTAATCTGAACCTTATCTATTGAACACTGTCGCTGAAGAACGTGGTTGCGATCACCCCACTGCAGTCGGCTGGAGCTGTTCTCCCTATACTGGGTCGATTTAACCGATTATGACGCAAATCGCTCGGGTCGACTCCCGATGCCCAAAAAAAAAAAAGATGGGGGGGGTGTTAAGGTAAAATATCAGGTTTAGGTTTATCAATGCAGGGTTTTCTGTTGACGTGGATTTCCTTCCTGAGATCGTCCTCTGTATGCTTCTGCACGCGCGCGGTTCTCAACTCTCCTCGACGCTTTGCCCTTTCAGCAGACCACGAGGGGCACGCCAAGAATGTCGCCATGGAGACGGACATCGCCAGCAAAGACGAGTGTGGCGTGGCCCCCGACGGGCTGATTAGCGAGCAGAAGGAGCCGCTCGGCAGCGTCAACGGAAAGCCCGAGACCGACGACAAGGAGAACAACAACGGACTGAGCACGGATGAGACTCAGGCGGTCAGGTAACACGGAAACGAGACCATAGAACTGAACCGTCGCAACAGCTTCAAATATATAAATCAGGAGAAAAGAGGTTTTGCTCATTTGACGGTGTCTTTACACTAGGGTGGGCCGATCACATGACAGTTTTAATCAGATTTGTATCCATAAAATGTTCCCCGACAGCCGTGGTCGGAATCTGAAAAAACGGAAGCTTCCTAAAGAAAAAGGCAGTAAAGGGAGCTACTCATGATGATAAACATGATGCTGCAGCCCATAATATTTATGTGAGTGGTGAGCCGTAGAGGCATCCATTTTGTTAGCCAGACCCAACATTGGCGAGGAAAATGCTGGCTAGATGAGTGGCAGCCGGTGAGGAGATGAGATGAGGTTTTTTGGAAACCGGCAGATAACAACTCATTGGCAGTCTGGAGGGAGGCTGACCACGCCTTGCACACGGCCCGCCATCTTCCACCATGCTTAGGGGAGGGACGATGGATGGGACGTAGCGCTCCTATCACGCAACGGGTTTGTCATTGACCGACAGCAGATTTACCCAACGAGACCAAATAATAAGAAAAGGAGATTCCTCCGACCCGGATACAAACTCAAAATGATCGACGTTCATCGGACAACACACAATATTCCGAACAAAATACTCGTTTCATCCGATCAGTTGGCCCACCCCTACTCTACACTTTCACTTTCATGCTTTAAATGCAAGTGACTTTTATGTAAATGTTAAGCTAAATGTAAAGTTCTTCATCAGGAGCGCAGTCAGCCGTCTCAAATCAGGTCTTTGCGTTCCCACCCGACACGCCCGTCGTTCACCCCCTCCATCTCTCCCGTGCAGCCCCGTGCCCAAGGGCCAACTGGTGGAGGGCTCGGAGTTCCTGAACGAGGAGGACGGCACCAAGGCGGCGCTGGTCCCGGGCCTCAACGGGAAGCCCGGGCCCTGGAGCCTGGAGGAGCTCATCGACCTCAACGTGCACGCCAAGGGCCGCCCCCTCATCGAGGCCGAGGACCACAACCAGGCCCTGATCGACTGTGACCAGGGCCCCGAGGGGCCCCGGGTGGCCTTCGAGGACAAGGGGACCCCCGTCAATAGCATGCATTCCTCAAGTCAGCCCATTGAAGCCCTGTCAGGTGAGGCCCGTTGTTTATTGGAAGGACCAAACAAACTGAACTTCAGCGACGGTCTAGCTGAAAAATTTGGCAATGGCAACATTTGTCAAAATGCAGTAACTTAGATATACAGTATATGTGATATTTATGGTTTAATATTGTTCTAGATTTGTTGTGTGTTTTGTGGTGTGTGACATTGAGAACGCTCTCGTTTCTCCAGAGATGTGATGCTGCAGCCCTCGCTCTCAGCCTACTCTTACTGTTGCACTCCCGGAGTTCCTGTCCAGCAGAGCTCCTCCGACACTCCTCCACTCCTCTGCTCCCCTGCTCCCTCCCCTTCTCCTCCTTTTCCCTCATCTCCCGTTCAGCCAGTGGAGCGGCGGCCACATGGTGGGTGGACAAAGACCAACTCCAGTGCTAAGAAAAAATAAAAATGAGACAAAAATTTTTAACATTTCCGCTTCTGGCAGATACGTCTTGTTCCCCTCAACCTGCTCTCGCTTTAAGGTTGTTTGGTCATGAGAATTTCTTCTGACTTAGATACTTTTTTTTTTTTTTTTTCTAATTTGTTTGGTTCGTATTTGTTGTCTTTTTTTTTTTTTATGAGTTATGTTTCGGTCAGGGGGTGTTATGTTGTAATTTATTGATTTGGCTTAATTATTGTAATTACTGTTGTCGTTCCTGTCACAAAGAATATTCCTGAATGCGTGCACTCGGGTGTGTACGCTGTGAGCTGATGAGAGGATCCACACATCCTGACTGACGTGGAGGTGAGGTGAGCGGGCTGTTTTAGCAGGACAGGTTCGCTGCGTTGATTCCACCTTAATTGTGACGTTGATTCATTTTACCTGCTGCTTCTCGCAGCATCCCGCAATATGGCCTTATAGCCCTTTTTTTCTTTTTTTTTTTTTTTTCTTTTAAGGGTCAAGACTTTGAGTTGTGCTTGGAATGAAGCCGATTCAATTCACTCATTGTCTGCGGACATATGAGAGTCGGTGGCAGGAAGGGCACTTTTTAAAATTCATTCATTACAAGTCATTACTCCATTTTTTTTGTGTCTCGTACGTCACGCACCCGCTTCATGATTCAACACAACGCTGAGTGGTACGTTGGTCATCATTGAAGGTTTCGGCCGTTTGCTGAAGGTTTGAGTTCTGTGCTCGTGTTTTTTTTATGGTTTGTCGCTTTCGTTTTCATCCTGGATTCGGGTGTATATACACTTCATTAATACCTTTGTACTTTACGTCAGGATCCTATATCGCATCCAGTAAATGCCCCGAGGCCTAACCCCAAGTGATGACTGTTTGCACCTCTTCCACTCAAAGTAATGTCCAGGAGTTTCATTTGTAGCTGCTTTAAAGACGAAGTGTGTCCCCTCTCTCTCTCTCTCTCTCTCTCTCTCTCTCTCTCTCTCTCTCTCTGCCTGTGTGTGTGCCTGTGTGTGTGTGTGTGTGCGCGCGTGTGCATATGTACAGTACTAGTCTATGAACTGAACTTGAAAGGTCTTGGGTTCTCTCTCACGATGCCCTAAGTTGCTCAGGGCTAAAACTTCAGATGTTCTGAATCCGGTGACTGTCTCAGAGCTTTACAACATGTCGTCGTTCCAACCTCCCCCCCCCCCCCCTCGCTTCTCCACAGAGAAAGAGAAAAAAAAAAAAAAAAAAAAACATTAAAAAAAACACTGCCACCTTTTTTTTTTTTTTTTTTTTTTTTTTTTTTTTTTTTTTTATAATATATATAATTTGGCTCTCTGTTTATATAAGAAAATATTTATGTGTTATCGTGTATATAATCAGTATTAGGCCAACAAAGCCATGTTAAGGACGGGGTGGTGTTGTCAGGGTGTCAATACGTTGAAGTCTCTGTTACTGTGCTATGGACTGGGACGGCTTGGATGCGCTTGCCCTGCTTCGGGCCCTGAAGCCCGAGCGTTACGGTAGGGCCCTCGTTCTGGAGCGGGGGTCCACTTTTATTCTCTCCCGAAGGCGTTGCGGTGTGTGTGTTGTCGTCGCTGCGTGTTCGCGCTGCTGTTCGTACCGGGCATTCGGTCTTAAAAATCGCCGGCCCTCGCCGTTGCCTTGATCCCCACGAGAGCGGTCAGATGGGGGTAGGGGAGGGGGGGTAGAACTGACTGCTTCTAATGTGTGTTTTACTGTTGACGTGGCAGGGGCACGTGGATTAGTGTCGGATGGTTGAAGCATGTGTGTCGATATGGGCTCGAGTTTGGTCGGTTCTTGTCCTGCATGATCCTTTCTTTCCCATCTTTCTCTGGAATTTACAAAAAACTGTTGTAAGCTTGAAATTCCCTATGCTTGAATTGTCCAAACGTGAGGTTTGGGGACCTTGTTTTTTTTTTTTGTTTGTTTGGTTTTTTTGCCGTTTCTAGTCTGACGTGCACGCCGTCTCTAAAAGCGCTTCGTCCGCAGATACGTCGTGTCTGGACCGGCGGTCGCTGATTAATAAGCGTAACGAATGTAACAGACTCCCTTTACCGTTAAACATGTCTTGGCGTAACCTGCTTTGGGTTTTTCTTTTTTCTTTTTTTTTTTTTATACATTATTCATCTTAAAATAAAAATAAATGAGGATGTGTTGCACTGTCACATTAACCCTGCCGCGTTTTTAAAGCTTTCATGAGTTACTGACGGTTGCTGAGGCGTAGCTTTACGGTGCGGGTCAGAGGAGCGTTGTGTTCTCAGCGGAAGTGGAGTTAAGCTCGTCTGCGGTCTCTTCCCACCTAGATTGTTTCAACCCCTCACTCATAACCCAGCATCCTCTACTCCCTAACTCTCGCAGAGGGGCCCTGGGTTGTCGGTTAGTTAGAGGCCTTTGCCGTATATAAGGCACAACCATAAATTAGAACTGTGTTGGGACCATTACTGCTTGCTGCTTGAAGGGATGTATATTCTACGCTCTGCTTCCGTGTTTAAAACCTTGTACGTGTCTGCCATCTCAGGGGATGAGGTGGTCTATTACAATAGGTTAGAACGGTGCCTTAGATGGAGATTTAAGTATTTTTATTTTGTCATAATTACTAATAAAACCTGTCACGTCCTTACCTCGGCCATGACAATCAGTCTACCCGATCAGAGTGATCGTGTGAATTCGAACCTGTCTGTTTCTTTCTCTACAGAGCATTTTCCAACCTAACAAAAGACCTTGTCCACAAATTATATTTGTACATACATCTAAAGTGTACTGAAATGATACAAACTGTAAAAAAAACAATAAAGTTTTGCAAAAATGAAATGGTTTTTTTCTGCCATCTGTCCTTGTTTAATCCAGCAGGGAAATATTACAACAGTGTTCATGTCAACAGTGAATGTTTATTCAGTTCTCAGTGGTATATTGAAACGACCAAATGTTACAGAATATTTCTCAAAGCGTGTATGTTTGAGCAGCAGTATGCATGTAGAAAGCACGTTCTCTTTCAACATTTCCAGTAAGGCACTGAAAAGGGCTTTTCTTTATGAGGCGGCACGGAAGACGCGTCGATTAATATTGCAATTCACAAGCCCACAACCTAACAAAACGTAAGTTAGTATCAAACACACTGCAGCATTTTCGTACATGTGGCTAATTCTTGCGAGATACTTGTCTGTCCTATCACAAAATGGTATATAGTGATAAAAGGCAAATTCAACAACTGACTTTGGGTTTTCGTACTTATGGAGGAATACTCTTTATGTTCGAGCCCTTAGTGATTCTGGAGACGTTCAATTACAAGTTTCCTTCAACTGAAGATCCCCGGCATCTTTTTGTTGCGCCGCTCACAGCTTCTTGGCACAATCGGGGCAGTGGATGTGGTCTCCGCTGATGACGAAGCGCTTTTTGGCCAGGGAGAGGCTGCACCTCTTGCAGTTGAAGCAGTACTCGTGCCAGGAGTAGCCCTCGTAGTTCACCACGTTGGTGCCGTGGCCAAACCCTGCAGTGACCGGAAATGACAAGGGACAAATACTAATTGAGCCTCAAATACGTGGTTAATCCTATTGAACATTTCATCTCGTATTAGTCTTCCCAGTATTGACCTGTGATGGGGTTCTTGCAGCCGTGACACTTCTTGGCCACATCAGATTTGTAGCAGTCCACGCAGTAGACGTAGTTCTCGTGGGCCGTGAAGCTAGCTCCGGCCAGCCCCTTGCGGCAGGTATGGCACACAAAGCACTCTGAGTGCCAGGGCTGGTCCTTGTAGCTGATCCCTCCAGAGGTGATGGGCTTGAAGGGGCGAGAGGAATACCATTTCAGAGCAGTCATTTGACAATGACATGTTGGCCAATGCCCACTGTACTGGCTGGAAAACTCGTAATCTGAAAAAAAAACAAACAAAAAAAACCCCAGAAGTGTGATCCGTGTGGAAGCCGCTGGAGACCTGGAGGAAAAAGTGGATTTGTCGAACCTGTGATGTGCGAGAAACCATCGGCGCCTCAGGGAATCCCAACACGTCGCACATTTCTGCTGAAAAGGAAACGCAAACCGAGACGTACCTGCTTGCAGTGGTAACACTTCTTGGCAAACTTCTTGTCATGGCAGGGAGCGCAGTAGATGTCCTCGCCCTTGGTCAGGAAGCTCTGCGCGCGGATCGGCTGCTTGCACTCGAAGCAGGTGAAACACTCCTCGTGCCACACCTTGTTTTTGTACTCCACGTTCTGGGATCCTGGAACAGAAACAAACCCGACATCATGATTTATGCTGCCCGCCTGATTGATTGGATGGCACAGAACCAACAAGAAGAGTTGAAGACGTTGTAGAGTAAAGTTAAAGGATAGGTTCACCGTTTTCCATTCTCACTGCTTAAATAAGGCAATTATGCCGTCAGAACATGGTCGTAAACCCTGCACCTCATCCGTTTGGTTTTGTTTTTTTTCATCCTTTCATTGGACTTCCACAGATCAGCTATACTCTAAACTCTTCACAGGAAAAACCCACCCGGCATGACCACCTTGTAGCAGCCCTGGCAACGGTTGCCGTCCTCACGGGAGCCACACTTGCCGCACATGATCTTGCCGTCGTCCCGGGCACTGAAGGGCTCGTTGGCCAGGGGTTTGTAGCACTTGGCGCAGCGGAAGCAGTCCTCGTGCCAGTAGCGGTTCTTATGGTGCAGCTCCTGAGCAGTGGGAGGGAAAAGGTGCCCTCATTAAGTCTTCACATAGCGGCAACTTACACCCACAGCGATGATGTTTACCCGCCATCTCGCCGGACACCTGGGGATGAGAGCTGTGAAGGAGCTGCGGAACTTGCATCGTAATTTAATGTGTCAAAACCTCATTAGCAGCAGCGCCCTTTTGCAACGTGCGCGACGCTCACCTTGGCGTCGGCGCCGATGGGGCGTCTGCACTCGGCGCAGGTGTTGGCGCAGATCTTATCGAAGCACTTGGTGCACACGTGCTTGTCATCTTTCTTGACGTACTTCTTGCCGTGCAGGTTGTCGCGGCAGTAGAAGCAGTCGAAGCGCTCAGTCATGGTGGTGGTGAGATAGCTCCTGGGACCTACGAACACACACACACACACAACTAAAAATAAAGGCGCTCAGCGGGAGAGGGGGGAATCGGCCGCCATGCAGCGCACAACCACTTGGGGGCGGCATTGAGCTGGGTAAAGTGACGCCAACGTCGAGTGAGGAGAAATGAAATCGAGCGAAAATGTCTTTGACCGACTGCGCGTCTCAAAAAAACGGCGGGGGGGAAGGATCTAAAGGCCATCGGGCTCTGAATACACTTCCCGCCCTGTTTGTTTTCCCTATTTGAGCACGACAGCAGCTCAGCGGCAACATACCGAGCTGCTGAGGGAAGTGTGTGGAATGCGGGAGGGAGAGAAATGGACCACAATGTCTGTCCGGTGGCCCACAGTGTTGTCTACATTATCAGGCTGCTGCTGGAAAGTTGATGTCGTATTTTTAGAAAGCTTGACCCACCCCTCGCCCACTCCCCTCGCCCCACACACACACACACACACACACACACACACACACCCTTACACTACTTTTGTAACACTGTTCAGTGTTCGCTCATCAACATTCCTGGATCCCGCTGGGGCCGTGCAGCCTCCACCGGGAGCAGGCATTCAGCTTTGTGGATTATACGTCATTAAACACCGCGGTCAAATGTTTTCACTGGACCAAATTCAAAGCCCCCCCCGTCCCCCCGTCTTCGGATGTCAGTGAGAGCCGCTCAGCGGCCCGGGAGAGCTCCCGGCAAATCGCCTATAAGGAAGATGACGCCGCGCTTACCGTTGTAAGGTCAAAGCACCTTAATCCGTCCGAATACAATGGGAGGGGAAACGCCGATCGGAATGGCATCTTGTTATTGTTGCCATAGGAACAATGAAAACATTTATACCGGGGGGGTGTTGGCTATTTAAGTGGGATGTAGTAAACAGCCATGTGAGAGTGATGAGCACTCAGGGCTGTGGTATGCGCTCCCGTCTCTGGGCCTGTTGTCTGTGTGGACAGATGGATGGATGGAGGGATTGAGGGATGGAGGGACGGAGGGCCAGAGGGACATGTGGGGCACCGGGGCCAGTAGGACTATCTTCAGCTGCGCTATAGGGGATAAAGGTTGGAATGAGGTTTTGAACCCTGAGCCACCCCCCCACCCCTATCCGCCCCACAAGATAACGTCGTGGAAAAGCGGTCAAGGACGGCGAGCTGAACACGCTCCCCAAAATACAAACCCGTCCCCTCGCACCTTAGATGACCCCGTTGCCTCCTGAATCATAATGATCCTCCAGAGAAATAAGCGGAGGCCACACCCCCCCCCGAAGCAGCCATGGTATGCACCGTCACTCAGTGCAGGGGCGGGGGGGGGGGGTCTGGAGTATACCATTGCAGTCCCTTTGGGGAAGAGACCACTCCAGCCTCAAAGGTCACAGCGAGAGCGCGTCGAAGCGGTGAGTCAGAGCGGTGCCGGACGGAGAGATACAGTAAAGGACGAGCGCGGTGTCGAGTGGATCAAAGACGGGAGCAGGCCTCCCCCCCCCCCCCCCCCCCCCCCCCCGACGCTCCCGTTCCAAAACAAACGGCCGCCACGCAAAAAAAGCGATACCATCCGTTTTGCACTTCAAAAGCTCCGACAAATGATCTTCTCATCATCCGTTCCATTCGCCGTGAACGAGGTCAAGCCGCACCAGCGGTTCATTTTGTCACATTGAACCATTTTTCGCTCCATAAAAAATTCAGTTTCTGCGAAAGCCAAGACACTTGGTGCCCCATGAGCCGCCCGTGACAAAGGACGAACGGGGGGGGGGAAGAGGCGCTCGTGCTATGATCACAATGCTGCCCTTCTCGTTGCCGGTCTCATGGCTCATGCGTTCATTGTAAAGTATATTCTCACTGGATTTAAATAAAAAATTATGAAATGAAAAGCCCTTTAGGTTCCAGTATCATCTATTCTTTTTTTTTTTTTTTTTCATGAATTAACTAATGAATTAACTAGTCTCAAAATTCACATAAAGCTGGAAGACAGTTGGTATTCATCGATGAAGGTGATCGAGGACCTGATCGCTGAATCCCTTCCGTCACCCGTCATCCATCACCCTTTGCAAATAAATGCATCGTTCCCTTGTGCCCCAGCGCACTTGGATCCACACATTTGAATCACCCCTGCATTCGCGGGAAAAATCAAGCCTGGATATGTACTATACTAATATAACAACAAAAAAATTGCACGCAAAATATGTTAAGCCAAATTTTGTCAGCGCAGGTGACAAAATATACCTTGTGTATATGAAAAATGTACCTTTGTGCCGGTAGAAAGTCATGGTTGTTGTTGACGGTAGCATCCGCAGCGAGGAACAAGCAGCCCATCACACCGCCGGCCTGTATATACCTGACCCCCGCCCTGACACCGCCACAGCCCCCACCCAACCTCCGATCTGACCTTCACCCCCCTCTTGCCCATTTTAGGGAACGTGGCGGAGAATAGGATGGACGGGCGGCACAGAGCGGGAGAGCGGGCGGATGGAGCCAGGGCCCCGGAATTCCGTTGCTGTAACATCAGAAGGTTAAATTAAAAACCAAGTCCTGAGTTTTTCGGTGCGGCGTGGCTGCGGGGGGGGTTGGCTAACGGATACTCCCGCGTTGCCAAATGTTTGTCTCCGGGCGTTTGGTGCATGTGGAGGCAACGAGGACGGGATCCAGACAGGATTAGTGACAGACTTGAGGAGAGACGAAGGTGCGTCTCACTTCCTCTGTCTTCATTCTGAGGGGGGTTGTGAACACGTGTTATGCTCATGTGTCTGCATTGATGTAATACGGGGATCAGGGATGGATCAAGGTCCCGGGGCAGGGGCCATGGGCCAGGGGCCCCTGGAACAACAAGCGTCTGTCCACTGGCGATGGTGGTCGTGGAGAAAGGGCCGAGGTGCCTGGGGAAAAGTCATTATCTGAGTTGTTTGTGATCAACATTTGCCGGAAGAACATCTACATTGAATTTGTCTCGTTCCGATACTGTAATTCTCATGAAAGTGAGGCTTTAACTCGTCTCTGCGAATGAAATTCGAGCTTAATCTTTTAAATCATCCCCAATCCCACACCAAAAGCTACTGTAATGGCGGTAATATATGGGAATGTAAAAATAGTTCAATATAATAATGTTTTCTAAAAATCATATTAATATGCTTACCAGGGGCAGGTCCTTCGAGAGGGTGGATATCTATATATATGGCACTGGTGTCGGTTAATGTGGGATATTTTGCATTTCCACATCCAGTGGTTGTCAGTGTTACTGTGACTAAACACAAAATTGCTTTTGGCCAAGTCTGAGAACTGTAGTCGCTCAAACAATAAAACAAATCAATCTAGTAGAGCTGGAAGTGTGTGTGTGTGTGTGTGTGTGTGTGTGTGTGTGTGTGTGTGTGTGTGTGTGTGTGTGTGTGTGTGTGTGTGTGTGTGTGTGTGTGTGTGTGTGTGTGTGTGTGTGTGTGTGTGTGTGTGTGTGTGTGTGTGTGTTGGGCCATCTGGTTGTACAGTAATTGCAGATTCGATTTGGTCCACAAGGCAGAAAAATGATGTTTGACCTTTCAATGTGTTTCCACATTTATATTCATTACCCCCTGACACGCCGCCCACAGGAGGCAGATCAATGATCCAGACGACGACGACGACCACGCCGCCGCTGCAGACTGCAGGTGCTAACTAGGTGCCTACAATCTTCCTTTCAGCCTTTGGATGAAACGTTCCCCTCATTTTGAGTTTTCGCGTCTCCCTCCCTCCCTCCCTCCCTCTTTTGTAGTTCCCCGTCTCCCGCTCCCTGATCCCAGCAGTTGTCGCGTTGAGATATTCTGTCTTTGCCGGTTGACAGTTGACAGTTGACGGTACAGAAACATTTCAAAACACGCAGGAATATGGAACGACGTGCCAAAACATTTTTTCCCCAAGTTAAAAAAATAATAATAATAAATTTGCTTATTTAAGGATTCAATAAACTTTGGCTGAGTGGCTGTTTGACACGTTAAAAGCAATCGCACAAAAGGCCCCGTCTCTTATCTAGCTACTATATCTAACGTAGTTTAAAACATTCTATTTGCCAAACACTCCCTAATGTCTTTCAAACTTATCAACCCGGAACGCTCCGTTGCTCCAGTGTTGCTTTCTCTGACCTCTGCAAACGGTAGATTTGATTTCTGCTTCACAGGGGAGTAGGTGTGTACTTCCTGGAAGGGGGCACACGAGGCCGTTTACAAGCGCAGCTCCCCACCGAACACGAAGCCCGCTTCACGCCTAGAGCGACAAAAGACGAGAACGAACCAGAGCTCCATTCAAAACTGCCACGTTCCGATCCCGGTCGCCGCGATGCGTTCGAATTGACAATTTCGGGCCGACAGTCTATTGGAGCCGGGCTTAAAATGAAGTCACTTATATCAAATATAATAACGTTATTAACCTGAAACCTGGATTTCACCATGTTCACGATGAATAAATCTATTTTTATGGAAATTAATTGTCAAAAAAGAAATTCGCACTTTTCAAACATTATATAAAGGCAGTTTTAAACTCATTCATGGAATATGGTAAACGTCCAAAAGAACAGCCCTCCCCTTTTTTCCCTGACATATTTGGGGATGCGAAACCCAGACTTAATTCATGCAACGGCCACACGGGGGAGGATCCGACTGTTGGCCGCAAATTACGGAGTTGCGTAGGTGTGAAGCTGGCTTAACATCTCCCTCCATTGAAGGTTGAAGAACGCAGCAGACGCAGCGGCGGAGAGACAAAAGCTCCGTGACTCCATCAGCCTCGTTTCTCAGCATTAATGGTCCCCGCAGCCCGGAGCCCTGTTCTCATTTAGCCGCCCTCCATTCCAGATCAGCGAGACACGGGGCACCTAATCTCTGTCGGACGGGGGGTGGTGGGGGATAGGGAAGAAGTGACTCACCAAATATTCGAGACAACCACAAAGAGCCGTACACGCGCAAACACACACACACACACAGACACACACACACACACACACACGCACACACACACACACACAGAGTACCATGTGTCGTTAATAGGCAGCTGTACTGGCCGTGCTTTAAAGGGAAGATGATGTTGATGTTTTTTCATGGACACATGAGCTTGGGTTCTTTGAAAATAGCCTCACTAAATTGTTAACGGTGTTGTTACGGGAAGGGAAAGCTTAACAGTGAGTGATAAACTGACAATGTGCATGGAGACACTGGAATACCGTCGGACCACCTGCATACAAACTCCTGGGTGTGGGGAATATCGCCATCTGCTATGGAACTGATCATTTTCTTAAGATTAGCGAAGCACCAAAAGAAATGTGTTTTCCGGGCTCTATCTTCCCGCCGTCACCCAGCAACAGCCCACGTCACGTCACGGCACTCTTACAGTTACCTTCCTTGCAAATCACGTCATATCACCTACCGTGAGCCTACACTATAATATCCTTTCAAACAGGGGAAAAGCCCTCCATCCACACCCCTTTCACCTCCTTCCAATTTTCCGCAGCACCTATTTTGTCTTTCAGGATTCCTTCCCTCGAACAAGCACATTAGTAGAAGTTGAATACGTGCGTTTCTCACTGAAGTGGACAAAGAAACGACACGAATGGTGCCGAAATTGTTGCTTTCCTTCAGCCGGCGCAGAGCAAAGCGCAGCTCCCAGCGAAGAGAGCAACTGCTCCATCAGTTTCACGTACGTAGTTTTGTCATCCACACCCTCCTATCATCTCTCTCTCTCTCTCTCTCTCTCTCTCTCTCTCTCTCTCTCTCTCTCTCTCTCTCTCTCTCTCCTCTCTCTCTCTCTCTCTCTCTCTCTCTCTCTCTCTCTCTCTCTCTCTCTCTCTCTCTCTCCCCCACCCACACTACTAGGGGGCCTGGTGAATTTGTGTGGATGTTTATTACATTTTTTTACACTGTTTTCCTTTGTCGTTCCAGCAATCAGCACTTTGCATTACTCACATCCCATAATTATCCCAATAATTAGAGTTTTAAAAAGAAAAGGAAGAGGGAAAAAAAAAAAAAAAAAAAGGCCCTAAGAGAACGTACAGAGTGGACGGAGGAGAGGAAACACACATTTGTACCGTAGTGTTGGGACTTTCATGATGAAAAGTTTGTCTCCTTTTAGAGATTCGCCCATTTGCGTGAGGGGAATCTTCACGGGCTGCCCTCTCGCTCCGCCCTGGTCTGAGCCATCGTGCCAGCAGGCCTCGCCCCGATCTCTGGGCGCTTTTTGAACACGCCGTTTGGATGCTGCCTTTCGAAAGCTCTTCCCCCGTACCCGGCCCCCCACCCCAAGTATTCCTACAGCGGCTCATCGCTTTGAGCCGCGGAGACTTGACTTGAGACTGACGCCGTCTCCTCCAGTGATCTGACTTATGAAACAATGGCGGTGACTTGGACGGCATGAAAAACTGGACTCGAACCTGCGATGGCAGCATCTGAACCCATCACGCCACAGAGAACGCGCTGTGTTGCGGCTTCTCTGAGATGACGGATTTAAAATGCTCCGTGCCGACGACTCCACGATTTATTTTATGTCAGGGTATTGGTATTTAAGCCATTCCCTGTCTATATCATGTGGAATATATGCCAAATCGGGTATAAAACGGAAATTGTCCATGAAAGATGTGCAATAACATAAATGAAAATGAACAACAAACAAGAAGGGGAATAAAACACATAAAAACACAAAATATGATGGAGTTGACAGGATAGAATATGTTTACAAACTTGAACAAAAGCTCCTTCATTCTATTTGGAATTATATATTTATGAGGTGAAAGAAAAATAATGTTCCGATGTTTTCTATTAAAATAAATCAATTTGTATTTGTGCGTAGGAGTACTTACAGGACCGATGCAATCTAGAATGAAACACTTTATGTGGAGAGGGGCCCCACAACGGTCCTGCCTTGGGCCTCCAAATCACTAAGACCGCCCCTGTTCTCACCAGCTCTGCGAGAGCAGTGCTCCATGACTGGAGCTAATTAAAAATTAATTAAAATCCTATAAAAGCAAAGGTGGAAAGAATATTGAAAGTTCTTACTCCAGTAGTATAATTTCTGACCAAATATTGAACCTAACAACAAAGCATTGATCAATTTATTTACTCAAATGTGAGTAAAAACAGAGGCTCAAAAAGCAGACAGTATAATCCTCCAGTAATGACGGCATGCAAAAAAAAAACTGTTTTCAATTACAATAACGTTTTGAGGCAAAACTAAATAAATATGCATATTATCAGTACAACTGCAAAACAGATGTATTTAAATTAAAGTTAACTGTGGTTAGCCCTTGTGGTCAAGTTGACTCGGTTCATTTCGTCAGACTTTGGGCAAAGGCTGCACTGATGGGTGTGGTCATTTGGATACTTAATAACTAATTAAACTTGGAAAATACTCAAAAAGTACATATCCAAGCAAATATGCGCGATAACAGTAACATTTTAGGATTCAAAGTGTTATTTGTCACATGCTCAGTTATACTTGTACAATGTGCAGTGAAACGCTCAGTGGGAAACTCCAAAGGCGGCGTTGCACCATAAAAACTTGTAAAATAAACGCTCCAACATGAGGAACTAGGAAAAAAAAAAAAGTAAAATTCCGTTTATAGACTTTTACATCCAATCAGAACTAAGTGGGACTTCTGCAGAGGTTCAGGAGGGGGAAAGTACTACTTTGCCAGGGACAAACTTTTTATGGTTTTTGCCTAAACGGTGATGTCATAGCGGAGCCTAAAAAAAGCTCCGGTGTGTCAGAGGAACAGCCCCAGTCTCAAGGACTCTCAATGACTTCATGGCTTTGGCTTGGCAGCGGCCCAAACCAGGAGAGAGAGGAGGAGGTCAAATAAAAACAAGGTAAACAAAGAAAAAGAGACGGAGGAAAGACTACTGCACGTTGAGTGTATTTATGGAGGTGGAAATGCAATATTAACTATTATTATATTAACGGACATCCAGTGCTTTAAATCAATTTAACAATTACAGTATTTTTATGGATGGATGGATGGATGGATAGATGTTGAATTATGACAAAATACAAGTACAGTACTTTATCACTGTACTTAAGTACATGTACTTAGGTCTATTCAGTTTGAGAGACTTTTACTCTATTACATTTCAAAATCAGGTACTGGATCCATCCAACTGCTGTTCAATGATACATTATTGTTTTGTTTGTTCATTGTAATCAGGATCTGCATGAGCACTGACCTGCAGAAAAAGGGTATAGTGGGTCCTTTTTGAAGTATTATATATAAGTATAGTCACTGTTATATCAGGGCGTTGGATATGACAAGTATTTTTACTTTTTACCATATTAAGTACATTTAAGAGCAAGTACTAATAAACTTTGACTTGAATATCAACGTGGTACTCTCCCATTTATGAGTATGTTTGTGCCAAAGCAGATGTTAGTTTACTTTGAGTTTAGTTTTATTTTAGAAAATTAAAAAAAAAAAAAAAATTTGACAAAAATGACAAAGATAACAAATAATAGACGGCGCAGGGACAGTCCCAAAACCCAGTGGGACTATTTGAAGCCTCCGCCTAAATTATATTCAAATGTCACAATGTTATAGAGAACACAAAATGAACATACAGAAAATAATATGACGCCGGAACAGTGATGGCGAGTTGATGGTAACAAAATATATATATAATAATAATAACAACAAAAACAACAACATTAATAATCATAATAATGTTGTTTTACTTAAGTATGTCTGAGTACTTCTTTGACGGAAAGATAGATGGATGGATGGATGGATGGATGGATTGATAGTTGGATAGATAGATGGATGTATGGATGGATAGAAGAACAGTAGAAACACCATGAGGACACACACGTACAAAACTGCAAAGTCAATTCGGTGAGGTGATGTCATAATTAAGTAAATACTAAATAACGATATATATATCATAAATAGTACACAATAATACACCTTACCAATAATGAATACACGATAATAAACCTCAATAATAAACAATACACAAAGCACACGCTGCAGCGGCGTTGAAACTCAACACAGCATCCATAACCCCGTGTTCAAGCCCCGTGTTTGCGAACAGGTTCCCCCGTCAGGAACTCACCTTACAGCGGGGACTCTGGGAGGAGGGCGCCCGGCGCTCTGGAGGTGCTACTATTTGGGGCCGGGAGGAGGACGGGGCTCCTTAAAAGACTGGAGCGGAGGAAAAAAAAAACAAAAAAACCCCGAGGGACGGGACCCAAAAGCCCTGCACGCCCATTAAACAATGACATCAGGCAGGAACGTAAACACAAGCGCTGTTCTCCATGGTCCCATGGCGCCCGCTGTAAACAAATGGCAAATAATCAACGCGTTTCGTTGCAGGCCACTGCGTTCTTTATATATATCACTTTACTTTACTTTGGTACAGTTCCAACTCGAAGTTGTTATTGATCCCATTTTTTGCGACGTTACCCATCACCCCACCGCCCCCCGACAACTTTACTATTCTCTCGCTCGACGGTGGTGACGTCGTCACGCTGCCAGACAGCGCGGTGTCAGGTGACGTCACGAAGTCGATCCAGCGGCGGAAGATATAAAAGTAAAATATCATTCGAGTGGAAAACGAAACTACCACCTTGACATTTGTGTATAAGTACATGCTCTTCAATGTACTTAAAGTATAACAAGTCAAAGTACCTGACACAGGTCATAATACACATATAAAACGTCATAAAGTGCTACTGTGCCCTTCTGCAGATGAGAGCTCGTGCATATACTGATGTAATTTGTTATATAACCATTTCATAACAGAAAACAGTCAAGGTGGTGTGATACTAATTAACAAGGATATATGACATTATCCTAAATCAGCAAGTTGATAGATCCAGTCCTTATTTTTAATATACTACACTATACTATAATATACTACACTAAAATATACAATACTATTTTATAATGTACTATACTACATGAAAATAAACTTTAATACACTATACCATACCATACTATAATATATTATAATACACGATCATATCGGAAAATATACTATACTACACGAAAATATAGTACACTATACTATAATATACTATAATACACTATACTATAATATATTATACTACATTAAAATATACTATACTATACTCTAATATACTATACTATATTATAATATACTACACTATGATATACTATACTACACTATAGTATACTATATAACACTAAAATATACTATACTATAATATAGTATGCTTTACTACACTATAATATACTACAATAAAATGTACTATAATATAATATACTTTACTATAATACACTACACTAAAATATACAATACCATATTATAATATACTATGCTACACGAAAATAAACTATAATATACTATACTGTACTATAATTTACCATAATATACTCTGCAATAGAATAATATACTATACTATAATATACTAGACTAAAATATACTACACTATAATACACTATACTATAATATACTTTACTATACTATGATATATTATGCTACATTAAAACTCTAATATACTATACTACATTACTATACTATAATATACTATACTACACTATAATATGCTATATTATACTATACTATGCTATAATATACTATACTATATTATATTATAGTATACTATAATATACTATACTAAATTATAATATAGTATGCAACACTACACTATAACATACTATAATATACTATACTACACTAAAATATGCTATACTATACTTTAATATACTATAGTATAATATAGAATACTATATTATAATATAGTAGACTAAACTATACTAAAATATACCATACTACACCAAAATATACTTTTCTATATTATAATATACTTTACTATACTATATTATAATATAGCCACTGGGGGTGCACAAGCCAGTGTATCATCAGTGCCAGTCCGGAGCCCGGATGAACAGAGAGCGTTGCGTCAGGAAGGGCATCCGGTGTAAAAACCATAGCAAATCAAACATGCGGACAACACATCTGATTTCCATTCCGGATCGGTCGAGGCCCGGGGTTAACAACGACCGCCACTGCTGCCGTTAGCCAACAGGGCGCCAGCGGAAATTGTGCTACTGTCGGCCGAAGAAGAAGAAGAGGGGGAAGGCGTGTCCGCAGACAGCAGGAGAGGAAGGAGGGTAGGAGAGTAGAGTTGAGAGAAGGAACTTTGAACGTTGGCACTATGAAGGGTAAAGAGAGAGAGCTGGATGACATGATGGAGAGAAGGAAGGTAGACGTACTATGTGTACAAGAGACCAGGTGGAAGGGGAGTAAGGCCAGGAGTATCGGAGCCGGGTACAAACTGTTCTACCATGGAGTGGACGGCGGGAGAAACGGGGCGGAGATAGTCTTGAAGGAACAATATGTCAAGAGTGTTTTGGAGGTGACGAGAGTGACGGACAGAGTGATGAGCATGAAGCTGGAAATGGACGGGGTGATAATGAATGCGGTCAGCGCATATGCTCCCCAAGTTGGGTGTGAGGTGGAAGAGAAAGAAGAATTCTTTAGTGAGTTGGATGTAGTGGTGGAGAACATCCCCAAGGGAGAGAGAGTGGTCGTTGGAGCAGATCTAAATGGGCATGTTGGCGAAGGGATCAGAGACACGAGAGGGTGATGGGTAGAAACTATATTACTATATTATAATATACTATACTACACAAATATATACTTTACTATAATATACTATACTATAATATACCATATTTTATTACACTATACTACACTATAATATACCATTCTACACTATAATGTACTATAATATACTATATTATACAATACTATAATGTGCTGTAATATACTACACTATACTATACTAGGCTAAGTCCAGATACTTGAACAATGTGCTTAAGTACAGTAGCACAGTACTGGTACTCAGTTACTTTCCACCAGGGGCAGAGTCGTGTGTCAGGGCTCGCTGGCCTCCTTCTTTGGTCATGAACACACCGTCTGGATGGAGATGACTCATTCTGAACCCAAAGTAAATATTTCACAGTCACACTGAGGCTTTCAGTTTACAACTGCGATGTAACAGCAAATCCGGGATCAAACGAGTGCCAGGAGGCCGCTCAAAACCGCCAGAACAGCCACCGCGTCGTCAATGAAATGCACTGGAGGTGCAGTGTTTTTTTTTTTTTTGTAGCGACACAGGTTGGATTTCCCTGTGTGCGACGACTTTCCCCCGCTCCTTAAAATAAGGCAGTAGCCGAGCAAAGCTGAACTTGATTAAAACCCTCATTTATAGTTTTACGAGGGCTGGTGTTACATCGTCTGGCAGCAGGACACCGGGAGAGGTTCCAGCCCCGAGCCAGTCGGTAAAACTGACATTAAATCCATCGTCCAGGGGCTTTAAAAAACATTATTATTCCATATCACCTTTAAGACTTCAACCCAAGCAACTACGTAGGTGAGGCCGGTGGCTGGGGTGATCGGGGGGTTTCCAACCTTTTTTCTCCCCTCAGGCCCCCTAAACCAAACCTGATTAAGTCTGGGACCCTCTTTTTTTCCCCCCAGGTATTTATTAGTGGTCGGCAGTCTTTTTTTGTCTGAATCTGGATCCACTTTTACGGTAGAGGTTTTTGGCGCATACAGTGCAGTATTACAAATAGTCGTGGATTTTGATTTAAAAAAATTATATTTGAACTGGCACACGTGTGGATCTTTGAACCAATATCTAACCGTTCAATGCCCTGTGGGGCCTGGCACCGCAGGTTGGGAACCACTCTAGATCTGGTCTCCCTCATGTAATGATTATCCATAATATAGAAAAGACAAAAAAAAAACCCTGATGTGCTCTAGTACTTAGCATTAAAAAGACAAACAAAACAAAAAACGACAGGAAACACCGCGTAGCCGACTTGGTGTGTTTCCTGTCTTTATCTCTCCCAAAAGTCTCCAAAGGAGAAAAAGGAAAAAACAATGGGTCACACGGGATACACTCGGGTTCTCGAGCATAGTTGCGTGAGCCGTGTCCATATTTGGAGTAAGTTACCTATCTCGCAGAAAATGTGCTTCATCCTCTCACTCGGTTTGCGAAATCACCACCACGTGGGTATTTAAGTAAGTCCTTACGAGAGGATTCAAGCCTCAGCGATGCTTCGTGCATCACCACATCAATAACAAGACACAGGATTCGTGTGATTTTTATGTTCAATTCAAGTGGTTTTCTCCAAAGAAATGACATGCGGGGTGAGGAATTTAGGGGAAATGGCCAAAAATAGAAAGAGGACTTGGACCGATCGAAGTGTTTTTGTTCCTAGGAAGCTGAGGAATGGGTGAGAGTCTGGACTCGGGCTGCACGTCCCTCTGAGGCAAAGCATTGACGAAGCCAGGGTTTAACCAAAAGCAGAGGCTTCTGTTTATTGGATGTTGCACGCACATGGACAGGTGAGGATATTTACACGATGTAAACAGTCAGTACCTGCAACGGGGAGGAGGAGGAGAGACATTGTCTCATCTTCCCCATCCCACGCTCGCTTGCACGCACGCACGCACGCACGCACGCACGCACGCACGCACGCACGCACGCACGCACACACACACACACACACTTTGCAGAATAACAGAATCAGAGTGGATCCTCTCTGACCCACATACGCTCAGAAGTGTGAGCACATATATAAGTTGGAGTAAAGACACAGACTCCCCCCGCCACACATACACGCAGAATAAAGACGGTGTCTGTCTTGCACAATAAGCCCCTTTGGTCGGCTACTTCGGACACAATTTCAATGATTGAAGCCAAAAACCAGTAACCATTCAAAATACAGTGTGAGAAACACATACTGGCAGAGCAGTACAGGCAAATACGTCGGCCTATCGGCCTTTGCAGATTTCACATTATTGAATCTGTTTAAAAGAAAAAGATAACAGCGGCATACAATTCTCATTAGATTTTTTTTTTTTTTTTTTATAGAGTATGGTGCATGGATGAGTGATTCATGCCCTGAACAGGTAATGGCAACGTCCTTTAAACAGCTGGGTTGTTCTAACGCACATAGCAATGACCTGAATGACAGAGTGATCGTTATCTCGTTCCGATTAATTCATTCAACAATTTGATTTGATACACATGAATATTTCGATTTTTCTCCCACCTCCCAAAGCACTGGGTAGATTATTTAAAGCGGCTGTTAGATAAGACACAAATACCAACAAAAATAGCAACACAATCAAAAAAACAAAAACCTCAAAATGAGCAACTTTTTTCTTGCCTTTTTTCTTTTTTACTTCAGCCATTCCCTTCAACACAATAGAATTGAATAAAACAAAAAGTATAAAACAGTGGCAAAAATATTAATTCCTATAACAATGTGGTCAGTTTAGTTTAAAAAAAAAAAGAAAATAAAGTCATGGACAGGCATTCGGAAATTCCTGCACAGCAGAAGATAACGCTGTGAAAGGCAAAGCCACGCCTAGTTCTTTGCTTTCCTCTCACACTCACACACACACACACACACACACACACACACTCACACACACTCACACACACTCACACACACTCACACACACTCACACACACTCACACACACTCACACACACTCACACACACTCACACACACTCACACACACTCACTTCATTTCTCTCCCTCACTTATTTATGAAACCCGACTAACGAGGCCTGTTTTCCTCGTTGCTCCCATTGGGCTGAACGGAGGGGTCACTTTCTTTCTTCCCTTGTTTGTCTGGCAGATGGCCGGCCGCTGTCTACATCAACAGTGGGTTGCCACGGCGACTGTCATCCCTTCCGGTTAAAACCAAATCAACACTCCGGCTCGGAGCCGGACAGAGCCGACCACTCTGCACTAAAGGGAACACAAGCAGACCGTCAGCACTAACACGGCGCCTCTCTCTCTCTTTTATTTTTAATTTTTGGGGAGTGTTTTAATTTTACAAACATTTATATATATATATATATATATATATATATATATAAAAAAGACGCCTCAGTTCAAGTGTAACAATCATTCCGGGTAAATTCCCTTTTGTCATGTGCAACACGTCGACTCCCCGCCCCAAGTCCCACGTTCTGTGTTCAGCAGACTGCGGCTCCGTCCGTTGGACCGCTCTTGATCGCTCAGCTCATACTAAAGTCCAGACGGGCGCGAGCTTCTCTATGGCACTTAAATCACGGGCAACGGAAGAGCCTGCGCTCGGTCCGCGGCTTTCAAGACGCACTCATACCAGCACCATCACAACCAAAAAAAAAAAACCCCCCATGTAGAGAAATCAAATCACTGCATTACAAGTGCCTGTGTTTTACTCAGTTGCCCGAATTATTCTCACAAACCAACGTGTGCATGAGATCGTACGAAGCATTCTCCGATATCAAATCCAAACCATTCCATTCAGCGAACGGGCGACAGGGCTTTCGAGCTCGAGCTCGATCGTGCGTACGCTGACTTTGGTCAGCTATGAAAGGTCGATGAAATGTAGGGACGATATCGAACGTATGATTCAGCTCATGGGTAATCAAACTAAAAAGGGTAGAAAAGACTCTCTCTGAGGTCGTCCACGTTTCGTTTCCCTCCGCCCCCAAAGCAAAGTATGCGAAACGGGAAAGAATGGCACTAGCTTTTCACCGCGAAAGACTCATTTGGATCTCGTTTTTCCGAACGACAGCCCTTTGGTTCTGCCGCCGGGCCGACGTCAGCCTCTAAAATAAGGTGTAAAAATCCCTCTCTGAGTCACAGTCAAAGGTCACCGGGAGACGTTCGCCACGAGCACGGCCAGGTTCAGGAACCATCTAGAAGCAAACGGCGCCAGCACACAACCCCCACGCCCACTGATTATAATGCTACCACATGGACCGGAATGGGGGGGCAGGGGGCGGAATTAAAAACAGCACGGCCACCCGTTCCGAACTTGACTCTGGTCAGGAAAGGGTTGCCAGGTTTAAACTACACTCACCAGGCACTTGATTGAAACCAAATGTGCAGTAATGTCCAGCCACCGGGTTCGGCAACGTCTCCGATCGCGCCGCGTCGCGCGCAGAAAGTAGGCAGCGACAGCCAGGGCCCAAAGCTGGGGACCCCCCAACATGGAGTTAAAACCCAACAGAAGCTTCCTGTGCATGCATATTAAAGTTATAGTGCTATCGTGATACATGTAGATAAGTTAGCGAGCGGTCAGTATTTTGAACTGCATGCTGTGCAGCGCCACAAGTCGATTTGCCACGCTGTCTAATTCTAAGCTCAAACAAAAAGCAGACTTTTTTCTTTTGTTCCCACCCCCCACCCCAAATAGAAATTAAGAACACAGCTAATAAATAAAGACTACTGTATATACAGTCATGGCAGACGCATGAGAAACAAGAAGAACAATAAAGAGGTAGAGACAGTGATTCGACGACGGATTGCGAGATCGGGGGCAAGGTGCGATGGAAGAAAAGAGAAGGGCGGAGTGTGGGGAGGAGTGAGCAAGTGAGGGAATGTCTGAGGGAAAGTAAGTCTTCGGAGGGCCTCGGTCCCGCGCCCGGCCGGCGGCCTCATCACATCCGCAGGCGGTGGAGGTGGGGGTCCGAGAAGGGGGGCTCCGAGTCGTCCATGGGCAGCACCAGCCGCGTGCCGCGCATCACTAGCTCGCTGTCCCCGTACGTCAGCTCGCGGTCCAGGTCGTCGGCGCTGGCCGGACCCTCGCCGCCGGTGTGGGCGCCGGTGGCGTCGGTGCTGACCGTGACGTCACCGTAGGTCAGGCTGATGTCACCGTCCGTCAGGATGAGGTCCGAGTCGTCGTCCTTCAGCTGGCTCTCATTCTGATTTGGAGGGAGGGGCGTTATATGTGACTTCTAGAACAACCTTTAGTAGACATTTAAACAGTCCATAATTAATTAAGCTTGATAATCTGAGTTGTACAAAAGCTTGTCTCAGGTCACAAACCTACAGTTCAGTGACCTGGACAACATGGAATCAAAGCTGCGTCATGAGATTTCGGAGCTTGTAAGATGTTGGACAATCTTCAGTAATGCTTTTGGGCTCTCGTCGCAAATCCCTCTTTTAGAAGTTGCAGTCTGAGCTTGACGAGCATTCACACACATTTGACAAATAAATCCAAATGTTTTTAATGCGCAGTTAAGATTGAAACAAATACAGTTCACAGAACATGACATTACAATACAGGTCACACTACCAATCATTGTTTGATTAGGACGCCATAGCGGTGAAATGAGGGTCAGAGGCTCTCTGTTTGCACACACTCGGGCTGGATGATATGGCCAAAAATGTTATCAGAATAAAATTATTTTTTATATTGATTGATGTCGATAATTATCACGATATATATTGAATAATAATAATTATAATGCTCAATTTACAGTTTTAAGTGTATTCTCATGGCTTTACATTAAACACTGAAAAAAAAATGTCAACAAAAAGTGATAAATAAATCAAATAAATAATATATAAATATCTATCATATACATTTAAACATATAATATAATCATCATCAACAATCTGAAAAGTTTGGCTGTTCGTTTCCATGTTTGTTTCTCTGCTGTACAATTGGCTGTTTGTTTCGTCTTTGTAGGTAGAGGAAAACAGACTCTGTATCAAAAATTAATCTCATAAATGTATCATCGTATCGAGGAAGATTTAATCGTGAAAATTATCAAGAACGTCTTATTGCCCAGCCCCAGAACAAACTATTTATTTTGCCTTTTCACGAAATGCAAAACTAGATGATTTTTGTTTATGTTGTTAGATATATCCTTAAACAACAATTTGTCATTATTTGGTAAATATAATTACTTATATTATAATACTATAATATAATACTTTTATAATTATAATCTTTTCAAAAAATTCTCACATCCACATATATTCACTTAATCTTGTTGCATTGCATAACTATGAGTCTCAAATCATCAATTCATATTCTTCTACAAGCTCAATGACCCTGTTTTGAATCCATAGAAAAACACCACCATCTGCACAGGTGTGTGTGTGTGTGTGTGTGTGTGTGTGTGTGTGTGTGTGTGTGTGTGTGTGTGTGTGTGTGTGTGTGTGTGTGTGTGTGTGTGTGTGTGTGTGTGTGTTTGCGGGTCTCACCTCGTAGGCCTGGGGGCTGGTGAGGCAGCGGGCCAGGGGGCTGCAGCAGGCGGGCAGCGTGGCCGTGAGCGGGGGGCCGCTGTGGGTCAGGATGGGCTTCAGGTAGCTGGAGGAGGGGTGGCGGTCAAGGAACACTTCAAATCGTCGGAATGGACGACAGGCCTGCGACCGGAATTCGACCTCGGCATGAACGGTAGAGCTCATAAATTGTTCAAATTAAAAAGCGCTGGGCTACCATTAAAAAAAAAAAGGAATACATTGCGTTAAAGAGTGGAGCGCCCTCTGTTGTCCGTTTGTGTGAAATGCGCCATAGGGAACCAAAAGGACTTCAGCTAGGTACCTTCCTGCCGTTCACTCTAAATATATTAAACCCCAAAGTGTGCACCAAAGGATACTTGTGGTCAAAGTTGTACCAAATTCTGAAAAGCCAGGCGCTCTCCTGCTTGGTGCTTCGTCGCTCTGAGCCTTCAGTGATGCTCTGGGGGGAAAAAAACCAAAACAAAACATTGACAATGTTTCCACGTTTATTATATATTGGTTGATAGGGTGACTTCATGGAAACACCATCAACAGAAACGCGTCCTACTCACTGAGGTATCTTGGTCAGAGTCCACTCCAACGCTGTTAAAACAATGAAGATGGGCAAAGTAAACAGGGATTCAACACAGTCAGTTTGTGGATTGTTTCCCAATATTTACCACGGTGGCTGTACAACAGAAGGTTAGCGCCCATCTTATCTTATTTTATCGGTTTAAGAAGAACTGGATCGAAGCAAAGAAATTAAGAATTTAATTTAATTTTTAGACGATTTCACTTCCTCCTCCTTGGTACACACAGTATATGTACAGATTTTACTTTCATTGTCTTGTTTATTGTCAACTTTATTTTCTTGTTTATTTTTAAATTTGTAGGTTTAAAACCTACAAATATAAAAATAAGTAAAGTATATCATATTTCATATCTTCTAATAATTGTTACTTTACACTGTAAAATTGTCTATCACGATAAGGCAATGTCTCAATTTCAGGGTAAAACATAAATCACTGAAGGACAACAACAATAACACTGAACTGTCGCCCCCCCCCGGGGCCTCAAGGTCAGCTGGAGACAAGGGATTCGAGTGTCTGAGTCTCACCGAATGTGCTGGCAGGAGAGCATCTGGGTGGTGCCTCCTCCACAGATCCACACAGTGAAGAAGACCACGAGCAGAGTGGTGGAGAACATCATCTGCCGGGCGTAAGTGGCCGTGTCCCGGATGGACAGGGCAAAGGTCATCGCCCCACGCAGTCCTGTATTGTGCAAAGGAAAGAAAAAAAAAAAAAAAAGAAAAAAAAAGCATTGGGGAAGTGGAAAAATTTCCCCAAGAGAAAACATACAACTGGGACCATTTTTCAAAGAGCACCATCGCTCGTCTGACATATTTTGTATCGCTTCATCAAAACATTACAGTGTGGTGGGTAAATGAAGCGTCTGGACACGGAACCGACCGGCAAACATCATCATGTGCTGAAAGTTGGATCTGATCTTGTTGCGTCGCCCGAGGTTGAGGAGGAAGGAGAGAGGGTAGATGTTCGCAGCCCGGCCGATGAACACAGCCACCTGGGGTGGGGGGGGGGTGTCAAGGAGGGGTCACGCTTTGAGAACAAAAGACGAATGAACGGATCGAAGCCCTTCCAAGGAGGAAGGGGAAGCTAGATAAAACTCGGCTGGATGAGAAACCCTTATTCCAGCATCTAGATAATAATAATAATAATAATAATAATAACAATAATAATGCGTTAGATGCTTTGCTGAGGGAAAACAATATTATGTTCAACAATGATAACTCGGAATCAAATCCTGAAGAGCTAGACGTGAAGGAGTAGGAAACGTAGGACTCTACCCTAACTCTAACCCTAACCCTAACCCAACCCACCAGAAGAGCAACAATGATGTGTTAAATGTAATGACTGTATGTCTTATCGAAAGGAGGTACCACGAGGGACCTTGAGACCCCTATCTAAAGATTTAGCACTTCTACTGACTTTTCTATGAAAAGCACTTTTTTTTTTTCTTTTCCTTTAAGACGATTCACAAGCAGTATAATATTTTTGGTGCAAAGGATACGAAAGCTCCGACGATGAACATGGGGTTGAACACGTGATTCTGGAAGGTGAACAGCGTCAGGCCCATGTAGGAGAAAATGAAGTTCTCCGCCAGGAAATTCAGGAGTTCAAACAACTGTGACGCAAACAAAGAGCACGTTACTTACAATATAACCATAATCGATCGAGGTTTGAAGAAAACGCCTTGAAAGGGGGGAGATCGATCGGCTGTTGCGCAAATTGTTTTAAAATCAAATGAACAGTCCTGTGATGAAAATCGATGTTGTGCTATGTTCTCTGCGGTTGCCATGGCGACAGGCTCCGGCTTTAGCCCCCGTTGCGCTTGTGGCCGTACCTGTTTGGTCCTGTTCTGTGACTCGGGGGACAGGTTGTTGAAGGTGTAGTGGGCCTGGGTGATTCCACAGAACAGCACGGCCACCACACCTAAACCAGGAAGACACGGAAATGAGTAACAATACAGGTTGAGATACAAAGGGTCACCATTCCATTCAATATTGATGAGAAAGTAATTATCATCAATATTGTGTGTGTGTGTGTGTGTGTGTGTGTGTGTGTGTGTGTGTGTGTGTGTGTGTGTGTGTGTATATATATATATATAGACATTTTTTACATAATTGCAATTGCCACCAACCTTTCAATAATAATAACAATAATACATTTTATTTGTATAGTGCATTTAATGGTACTCAAAGACTCCAAACAAAGAATCAATATTACAAAATTCAAATCGATTCAGAAATGAAAACACTAGAATTTAATCTTACCAGTATCAATTTTTTTTTTTTAATGCAACCCTAACAGTAGTTACCTGTTTTTCGGATCAATAAGGGAGAAAAAAAAATAAAAAACAAGTCAATGCTTTCCTCTTCTTTTCGTACCACTACCGTGTCGGCCTCTTGAGATTAAAAATCAATTTTTCCAAGGTGAACCCGGGGTTTTCAAGGAAGGTAGGAAGAGGCCGTCTCTGTGAGAACTCACCCGTAAAGCCGCAGGCCTCGGCCAGAAGGAACGTGCTCCAGGACATGAGGAAGAACAAGGCTGTCTCCAGCAGCTGGAAGTCCCTCAGCTTGGTAAACTTAGTCACGTGAGGGCGGCAGTCAAGGACAAAATAAATATATAACAATCGCCCGCAGAGCAAACACTACGTTCACCTGGATTTATTTATTTTCTTCTTTTTTTTTTTTTTAAATCCTAAAATTGAGAGCAGAAATCATGCGGTAGAACCAGAACGGTAAATCCACAGGATGCAGAGAGGCTATGAAAGAGGGGATAAGTGTACAAATATGCATTTTACTTATTGAATACACAATATAAAAAAAACTGTATACAGCCAATACCCAGTTAACTCACATTAATTGGCGATCTTTGTTTGTCTTAAAAATTATTGATTTGATTATCATTATGAATTCACTGGCAATATGCCACCATTATCTGTGTGGTGAATAATACAAAACTTTGTTATATGATAACCATTTTGAAACCAATTAAAATGTTCTAATATTAACTGTTAATTTATAAATATATTATATTATTATAATATATATATATATATATATATATATATATATAGTAGAAGGATATAAGTGCAGTCATCACCCCAGTGGCCACGCCGAGAGCAAAAGAGCCACTGAAGACGCCGAGGAAAACCCCAAAAGACTTCAACATGGCCATGATGTCAAAGGTGTGGCTGTTGTCGCCCTCCGGCTGGTACGCCACGATAGATCTGGGATAAACATGCAAGACAACTTTGATATAAGATCTTACGTCGATGGGCAATATATCTAGGACAGATATCTGACATCTGACAAACGAGACAAAGCGAGGCCTCATCGCCTTGAGATCCGGAACTCCCAAATGCACAGCCTCGTGACTTGGAGACCGGGGGCTGTTTTTGTGGCTAAAACGTGAAATCACCAGAGTAGAAGAGCTCATTTCAGGCCTGCTTATAATTCGGAATTGTTTGGCGGCTGTTTTTAATGCATTCTCTCATTGATTCAGTCACTTCTAATTCGATTGAATCACCAGATTTGTTTCTGGAGATTCTCTACAAGTATTTACTGCAAAAGCCATTGTATTTCCTACGGGCTTCAATTGAAGTCACTGCTGATAGGGATTTGTTCTACGTTTACCGTGTTAATAGATGAGGGAAAAATAGTTATTCAAAGGCCGTCCTTGTTGTTAAGATATAATAAATATCAAAGTAATGGTGACTAATGGTGTCACATCAAGCACGTCTCAGGACACAGCCAAAGGCGCGCGCGCGCGCACACGCACGCACACGCACACCCACACCCACACCCACACACACACAAAGTGGCTTTTCCAGGACTGTTTCCCCTGGAAATGGAAACACTGATATTACTTTAGCCAAAGGTCACTGAATGATCAATAGAAAACGCATCACCTGCACTTCTCCCGGTCTCATGAAAACAGTGCCTCCGTCTTTCTAAGGATAGCGGTGTCAAAGCAGAGGAGGATTCTGCCGATTGGAACGTTCGAGATGAATCGGGATGAATTGCGTGCGACTTAAACGCGGAGGGGAGGAACTCACGAGGACAGGACCAGGGCCACGGCGTCGTTGAGAACGCTCTCTCCGAACAGCAAGGCGTAGAGGTCCACGTCCACGTGCAGCTCGTTGAAGATGGCCAACACCGTCACTGTGACAGGCGTGAAAAAAGAAAAACAACGAAAAAAAAAAAGGAAAAACACATTGATACACATTTCTGGATTTGTTTATATCACGCGTTTGTGATTCATTTCATTCATTCATTTAAAAAGTCTATTTCTAGCTTCAAAAAGCAGGAATAGATTAAATTTAACACGGCCCACCGTTGCCCGTCAACAAGGCGGCGATAAAACCTGAGATACCTGATTTGCAATGCGGCTTTTGCTTTGAACCAAAGCGCCGACGCGCGCATTGAGAAAGACTGAGGTCAGTGTTTGAATACACACCAGGGTCGGTGGCAGAGACGATGGCGCCGAAGAACAGACAGTCAGTGAAGAAGAAGTCTCCGTCGAGCTGCCCCACCTGCTTCATTAGCATCACACAGCCGTACATCAGTAGTCTGAGGAACCCGGGGACAGGAAGAAACTCTCCTTACCGCCATGAACCACACTGACGTTTAGTGGATGCTTCAGCACAACATCAACTGTACACACCGGTGCTGTAGCAGAGCTGGACGTCAGCATCGCATGCAATGAATCTAAATCTGCTTATTCTGCCATGTACATTTTTATATAGGAGGAATTTTTTGTGGTCAGGATGAATTTGGTGAACTGCTGTGTAGACAATAAGCATAAAAGAGCAGTCTGAAAAATAATTATAATATACAGGTTTAAGGGTTAATGTCAGGTTTATTGTACATTCATCTTTCTTCTTGATTGTTAATTGCATATGTTATTGTATACGACTGTATACAGTATTTTACTTTTGGACATGATTTGTTCAACCTATTTTTAATTTTAATCTTTTTTCCCTGTTATTTTACGTTATCTCTGTTATTTATCATTAGATTTTGTGTATATTGGCAAAATGCTTTTTTATTATTGGATACAATTAACTGTTTACTGTATATTTTACAAATTTTCAATATATTGCCATTTTTCTTTTTCTTATTTTTATTGTATTGCTTTATTATTATTTATGCGTTGATGTGAGCAGCTGGATTGCAATTTCCCTTCGGGGATGAATCAAGTATCTAGCTGTCCAAAAATAAAATATACAAAAATATCCCAACAATAGCCATATATACACAAAATACAGAATATACAAAATGCAGTACTATGAAATTGCGGTGTCTCTCCAAATCCGCGATTCGATTTAAAAAGGTCACGATTCATTTCGACTTTCGATTTAAACTTATGTATGTTCTTCAGCACTGACGGCTTAGATCACTTTGATTGCGCCGCGGGCTTTTGTGAGACCCTCTGAATCTTATGCGAAGTTGCCATTTTCAAGCATGTAAAGTGAGAAAGCCAAACTCAGGGCGCCGGCGCCGCAGGTGCACGCTAAGCTCCCGTTCACATTTGGAAAACATTGTCGTTACTTTTTTTTTAATTTTTAACATTTTTAAATAGGCTATTTTAGAAAACAGTAAGTCGACTCAAGCAAAGGGGCCCGCAACCCCCAGCGCACACTGTATTTGTTTACAGGCAGATCTTGACCACCCCAATACGGCGACCATGTCGGACAATATTACCCACAAAAATACAGGAAAAATCAAGAACCTGCTTGTGATTTCGAAGTTCGAACGCTCATTTCGATCGATTTTCGATTTTGAGTCAGAATCGTGACACAACCACTGGACTGGACAACTAATAATGATAATAAAATTAAAAAGAAAATAGCTGGGGCTAAGTGGCAGTATTGTTGCCAGTATGGCTGTAGGTATAAAATATAAATATAGATGTATATACATGTATGGATATTGTTATACATGTTGATGTGATATCAGAGCCATAGATCTCAAGACAGTTTGATAGGCAAATAAAAACAAAAGAGTACTCACCCAATGATGAAACAGGAAACAACTGTTCCCATGAAGGCATAAGCCAGGATGGATCCCATGTTTCTGAAGAAATGTCTCTGTCAGTGAAAGACATTGTCCACAAAGAAATGGAAGTTTAGTTGCATATCAAGTACAAGCGAGTACAAGTCATAGATATTTTCATCAAATGTGTCAACTGCTTCGGTTTTCTGAAGATACTTCAGATAGAAACTGATAAAACACGCCCTAACTAACCATTTGGCATCTGGGTTGTGTGTGTGTGTGTGTGTGTGTGTGTGTGTGCGTGTGTGTGTGTGTGCGCAGTGAAATTGAGCGTGTTAAAATGACCGTACCCTCTTCAGGCTGTAGCCGGCGTGGAAGATGATTGGGGGTAGAAGGATGTTGAAAAAGACTTCTGGGTCAAAGGTCACCTGAGTCACATGGAAATATTACAACGGCAAAAATATACCAGAATAAGCAAAAGCCAGGCAGCATTCACTAAAGGATAATCAACGCTTACTCCAGGCACAAAATGCTTGGCGTTTCCGTGCCAGTGCATTCAATGTCTTGACTTTGATCATTGCCTCTTTAAAGGGTGACACATTTAGGACAGAAATAAGACCGCTGCTGCGCCAACCAGGCAAATACTGGTTCTTGACAGTGAAATTAAATCACGAGATAGAGGAAAGTCCACATAAATCGCGACAAATGGATGTCAGTTGATACCACTTTAGGCGTACTCAAGTTTTTTCCCCCCATTCCTTTTCCTTTAATACATGGGGCTAAAAGAGCAGGGGCTATCAAAGAATATTTTAGAGTTCTAATGCTGAACAGAATCATTTTAAGTAGTAGTAAGTAAATATTAGGTAGAGTAGTCTACCCCTATAATATCTAGCCTATTCATAGCTAGATATGAATAGATATGACTAAATCATATATAGGCACAGTATATATGTACAGGAATTTTGCCTGAAATACAGTAAAATAACATTATATGGAATATAATGTTATTTTATTTGTATATAAACTTCATGCAAACCAATTTCCAATTCTCCCTCTCTCCCTCTCTCTCTCTCTCTCTCTCTCCCACTGGAACATGGCATATTATCATGGTATATTGACTTGTCCTCTACCTTTCGGAGCATCTCATTGTCCTGCACGTCTTCCACCTCATTGGCGTTGATCTGCCCCTTCAGCGTGTACTCATAGAACTTGCCGCTGACATTCACCAGCAGCGTGGCCGGGCTGGCGTTGACGTGGCAGCTCAGGGTCACGTTACTGATGTCCCGGGGAACATGGATGCCATAGCGCAGGACCACGCCAACCAGTACACCTGCAGAGAGAGAGATAGACAGAGAGAGAGACGGAGAGAAAGGGTCAAATGTCTTCAAGGCTGCATTACAGTAAAGCAATGTAACTATGAACTTTGTAGACAGTATTTGTCGACGTGTGTGAATATCTTATCAAAGCACGAATAGTCAACCCAAAATATTGTCAAATTATCTAACATCAAAAAATATTGTGATTGTCAATATTCCCTGTTTCATAATTACATAAATAGTACTACTGCCACCACACTGACGTGAAATGGAAAGTCGGAATTGTACCTTATTTTAGTGGCACAAAATAAAAGTGAAGCTTAATTTTGACTTACTAAAAATGGAGCTCGAGTGGTGCTCAAAGCTCGGATGTTTTCCACATTGAGCCTCCTACAAAGTGACTGCAGTTCAAAAAGACCACACCCCACGAGGCTCCACCAAAACGGGCACTAGCCTTGTGTTTGTTGTTGTTGTTGTTGTTGTTTCCCCTTTGTCCCCGCACACACGTTAACACATTCGTGTCCAAGGAGTTGCATCCAAGTTGATGTTTGCTTTGGACGTGAACAGCCACCATAGCCTTTGTTGAAAACTCAGCCTTTCCGCTGATATGGAGGCTTTCGGGGGGGGGTACATCGGCATCCGATAAATGATAACCCAATGTTTACTTTATTCCTCAAGGCCCAATCTCGATGGACATGAACATGTCTAACCGAATAAGGGACAGCATCATCTCCTGAATCAGCCTTTCCTTTGACATTCAATATCATTTCATTTCATTTCATTTAATACAGGGATATATCACCGTGTTCTACTTCGCTCTAGGAGCGACATGCCACCCACGGTGACAGCGGGGTTGGGGACTCCTCACCGTAGATCATGGCCAGCCCCGTTTCGTGGAGGAAGCGGAACCGCCGGTGTTTGAACAGCCAGATGGTGAGGATGGTGAGGGTGAGCAGCATGATGAAGATGAGCAGGTCGGCGCTGTCCTGCCGGTGGCTCTCCTCCGCCTCCTTCTCCGTCACGATGTTCTCCATGCCGCTGTCCTCCTGACACGACGAGCCGACGAGGAGCAGCAGGAGCAGCAGCAGCGGCAGCAGCGGCGGCGGCGGCGGCAGCAGGGTCCGCGTCGCCCTCCTGCCCGTCGATCCGGGTCCCATTCGCGGTTGTTCGGCCGCTGAACGGCAACACCGTCGCAGTCGAAGCAGCGGAACTCGCCCGGCGACGCTTGGCGCAACCTGGGAAGTGGGCAAACACGAGCGGGCGACGCCGGAGTCGCGAACGAGTCGTTCGTGGCGAACCGATCCTTTTGAACGAGTCGGGGGGGGCGGGAGTCACCCCGGCCGAAGGAGCCGTTTTGTTGGTCCGTCTGCGTCGTTCGCGCCTCGGCATTCACCGAGACACAAACCCGAACTCGGCGCGACCGAAACACGCTCCTTTTGGGGTTCCGGTTCAGCTTTTGAACACGAATCTTCGATCTGAAAACAGAAATGTAATTACAGAGGACGAAACAGGTCCGAGGATCGTTTTTTTTTTGTGATCCGTACTTTTTCATTTACCCGCCAGACATAACTCATTTCGAGGGAAATCTCCCGCCCGCAAGCGAAGACTTTTCTCAAAATGACACGGTTCTGGGGAGAACTCCGTTCGCAACTCGGGGGCCGAGCGACTCTTCGGACTCTCGTTCATTGTTCAACCGGAGGTCACCGCCCCCCCCATCACCACTCGAATAAACGACGAGTCGGGACAGTCGAACGAATCTTTTCACCGAGTGACGTCAGGAACCGACTCGAGAAAAAAAAACCAAAAAAAAAAAACACAACAACAGACGAACCATTCACCGCGACGACACCCGGAAGTGACCCGGAAGTGAAAAGCCCCTCCCAGAAAGTGTACTTCTTATGTCACTATCAGTGCATCCGTCTGTTGCTGTGGGAATAGCTGGGGGGGGGGTTCTATCAATATCTACAAATCTAATTTATTTAACAACAACAACAAAAAAAGCTAGCTTCAAAGGTTATTCGCAGCGTTTTAAGAGGGTTTATTTATTTGTTATATGTGTTCTGGACTGGGGGGGACCAAAAGGTCAATGTGGTGATATCTCATATTCGGTTTTCCATCACTTGCATGAATTGTTTCGAAACGTGCGTCATGTTTGCCACGTGGTGTGACGGTGACAGACGTCTGGAGGTGGACGGTGTGAGATAAGATCAGCTAAACCTTTGTTAGTGCCGCAACGGGGAATTTACATGGTTCCAGCAGCAAAAAAAAAAAAAAAAAAAAGGGGGGGGAGCGCAGAAAATGGAGAGCATATCGAGGTGAATAATATCTGAGGACACCTGTTTTTACTCAATTTAGTGACTATTTGAGAGAGGGGGAAAAAAAAGTTTCCTTGTGGTTTTGATTGAAGGTGCGAAATCCGTCTGGCATGGCGGCTGTGATGTTTGGCAAAAAAAACAACCGATATTTGGCCTCGATGCTTGTCCCACCCCGGAGGAGATGGAGGCTTGTGCCGGGTGTGGACCTGCGACCTCCCCAGCACGGAGGCCGCCGTCAGACCCAGTCGGCGTAACACAGCGCGGGGGGACGGATCCGACCCCATCCAACCCCCTTGGCCCTCTTCAGCCCCCACTTCTACACCCGCCCACCTCTCCTCTCCCTCTTGTAATGCTGCCGCGCTGTTACTTGTACGGTAGACTACCTGCTACCTGCCCAAATTTGCCTCGCTAGTTAACTGCGCACATAGGTAGATAGTGTACACATGTGTAATTTCTTTTATCTTATTAATTTGTGTCTTTTTTGACGCCTCTGTTTTCTGCAGTAGCATTACATAGAGCATTACACAGGGACACGCCCACTCCATTTAGTTAGCATGCTTAGATATTGGCATTGTGAGTGAGAGGAAGTTAACGGACAGTTTGATGTATCAAATGGCCAAAATGGTGGAAGTTAAAAAAAAAAAAAGATGTGAAATGTAGATAGAGTGGGGACACTAGGAGATTAGAACTCCACAATGGCACCTGTATTTCAATGATAACAATAACTTAACGTTTAGGAAATATTCCACTTTTACAAAATACTCCACTTTTTGTTTTGTTAAGATGCAAACCCCTTTTTGCTATCTGGTACAAGCACCTTTCCCCTATACACATTTATTTCCCAAACACTGGTGATGGAAAAAAGAAAATATATATATATATATATATAGAGAGAGAGAGAGAGAGAGAGAGAGAGAGGGGCACATTGCCAACTCATTAAATAATTGTCACATAAATGTAAATCGTGGAAAAATGGACAAACCCAGTGTTTATAGGGCCTATCCCCTGCGGAAGCATTCATTATAAGCTTGAATTGATTGTTGCTTTCCCTGCCTTCATACTGCTTGCTTTCACTGAAAAAACATGTAATTTGACATGTACACATTCACAAGACATTCAGCATTTTGATTGAGCCATATCGACATAGATCATAATATATGCTCTGATTGCAACAGGTTAAATATTTAAATTCGAACATCAGAAGATCACAATGAAAACACGAGTGCTTCGTATTTCATTTTTTTTTTTTTTTTTTATTGCGCACATATCAGACACATATCACGCCAGATGAAGCAACATCTGCTACATCTCCGGCCCGCCACCGGGTGTCGCTGTGGTCTCGAAGAAAGTCTCAAAGCTTCACAAGGCTTTGACCGCCTAATGATGAATTTGGTCGTTGTTATTGTTGTTATTATTATTATTATTATCATTATTATTATTATTATTATTATCGTTATTGAAATATGCCCGAAAGCCTTTTCACTCTAGTCTGCTATCATCCGGGTGTCCAGTTGAGGGCAATGTCCCGTCGGGACAAGGGGGCAAAACGTGTCAGGTCTCGCGAGAGTGTGGTGAAGGCCGGGTTCCGCCTGAGGCGTTCGAAGTCGTATCCGTAATCGGACGAAAAGCGTTTCTCGTTCAGCCCTTCGAGCTCCAAATCCGCGCCCGTTTGATGGGCCCTCGGAAAGCAGGACGCCCTGTCCGTACAGCCGGTGCAATAGATGCCGAAAACAGACGGGACTGGAGGCCCATTTGCAAATATTGCATTAATCTGGAACCCTTATCGTTTATTTAGTACTTACCTCCAACTTTAAATTGGCAGCTTAATTTCTCAACTGTAAGTTGGACAAACTTAAAAAAATAAATATTTTTATTTTTATTTTTTTTACAGATTCAAGCAATTGTTTGAAGTGGAACCAATCACTACACAGTTTTCCGGTGTACAGCAAATATACCGAAACAATCAACTGACACCGAACACGCGGGAAGCTTTCGGACGGAGGGTAACCGAGGTTTCCGTGCGGGACTTGAATGCAGCACGAGGTCACAGCAGAGCAGCCCACAACAGTTATTTTGATCTGCTCAAAGTGATGAACGGCTTCATCTTTTTCGAAATACAAATGTAATTTTTGAGTGTTTTGCGTTGACGTTGTTGTTCCTCGCAAAATAGGACACGAAGATGACTTCGAAGTTGAAAGGTAAACGCTTGAGCCATTTGTGCCCATATAATGCTAACGCTATTAGTTGCTAATGCTAATGCTAATGCATCTCTGCCCCCCCCCTCTAGCTAACAATACTGTATTTATTTTAGGGAAAGGTTTGCATCCGTATGCAGCTGCAGCCCAACATGTTCGATATAAATTGTGTTTTGCTTAAAAGTATTTTGATGATTTAAATTACATTGGTAATTTAACCCTGAAGGAAATGGTTCATGTGTGCAATGTTCTTTATTATTCGTCAATTTTGGCTTTGGATTGTATATCTGACAATGTTCTACGTTACTCACAGACTTGAAATGTTGCCCCTGAATAGTCTCCTGTTATGGGGTGATCACTGATCAGAAGGACCTCTTTCGAAGCCTATTATTATAATTCTAATAATAATTAAAAAAAAAAAAAAACTTTGGAAATGCTGTTTTTAAAAAAAAAATTGAAATAACAAGGAATAAAATGCAGCACTCGTATTGTGAAACTGGTGCTCATGCCAAATTTATAGTAATCGGAATGTTTTCATGGAGTATTTAATTATCGATTTAGTTAAGTTTTTGTTGCTTTAATCATTTCATTTAGAGGGATTTGATCCTCCTTACACAACTACTGAAATCACTGGTTCTGATTTTGCATTGGAATAGAATGGTGTATAATAAATAAGGAATTAAATTCTCAGCAGCGAATCAAAACATTATTCCACGCCTTTAGAGTGGGTATGAGCTGGTGCTTTAATGTTCACAGTTTTTAAAAGCACTGACGTTGAGTACATCAATGTTTTTACATACAAAAAATACTTACTGCCTGCCTCTTGTTTAATTAGGGATGCTTCTTTTTGTACAAATGGGGATTATGACCTACGCTGAGGGGGATCCTCATAGCTATAGGAATAGTAAAGATTTACGATCATGCAACCCTGTCCATCCATCAATGCAAAAGTCAACTTTGATGTTTTCTGATTGCAGTTGGAAAAGTTGGCTCAAAGAACAAAGAGGATGCACCGCATGAGTTGGAGAGTCAGTTCGTCCTTAGGTTGCCTATGGTAAGACAGCAGCCTATTAATTTCTGTGGAAATTAACGAGTGTCGTCCACCTTAGCTTGTGCAAGACTCAATTGAGCAATTTGATGGTAGCAAACAAATCTGTTGAATGACTCTCCATGCATTATTCCCATTACCAACTGAATTAAACAAAGATTCGGAAACTTGAACAAATCTTTTTCACCGAGTCACTCGTAAAGAATAGAGTCTCAAAAAAGAGCCAAACCTTTTATCACTAATGCAGACTCCATTGACTGTTTTGAAGGAATATGCCTCCACAGTCAGGAGAATTGCCCAGTCAGGCAGCATGAACCTGAAAGATCGACTTACCATCGAGTTGCACCGTAAGTCTGTTTTCATACACATCCTCATTTACAGAGAACATTATTGGTTTTAAAATCACATTTGACAATGCTTAAACAACATAATTTAAATTTGTCTTAATGTATTTATCTTGTTTTATTGTTGTTAATAAAATTAGATGTGTTAAAAGACCCAGTATAGGTTCTTATTATTAGGCACAGAAAGCCATACAGGTATCCGGTCCAATATTGTGCTCATACTGTATATTCATAATTGTAATAATATTCTTCAAACCTAAACCTGATACCAACGTGACCTTGCTGTATGAAGTTTATTTTGCTGTATGGGCATTTTATTTTTCAAATTCTGTGACTTTTTCATGGATTTGTTATACAGAAGCTGTGAATGGATCACTTGCTGCAAATTATAGACATACAGGGTCCTAAAGATAAGATGGCACTTAATTGATCCCCAGAGGTTAGGGTTATAGCAGCAGGGCAAAAACAAAACTGTTAAATTAAGAATAAAATGGCGTATTTGTATTGACCTGTGCATGCCCGTTGAAGACATACAGGGTTAGGGTACAGACAGACAGAGATTCCTTCCTTCATGAATGCGGACGTAAGCGACTCAGTCGCAGAGCCCTGAAGGCTGACTGCTGCACAGGGCCAAGCGGCTGAGCTGAGTGGCTCGCTGTCCTCTTGTTTATTAATATAACATGTGTCACATGTCCACATTGCGATAGACAGACATACAGACAGACAGAGATTCCTTCCTTTATAGTTATATTTGATATAGTTGGATTAGATGGCATCTGTGAAATCCGAGTCATTGCAAGTGTTTCTCACTAAATTATTTTTACATGAAAGCTAAATGTGTAAGATTCGATTGTTACATTCAACATGTATTTATATCAATAACGTCTCAATAATATCTCATCTTATCGCGCTTGTACATTTATTTCCAATTGAAATTTTTTTTGTTAAGATTGAGACAAAAGGTTGTTCATTTCAGTCACCATAGTGTCCTTATTAGACAGATCTAATAATACCACAAACATGTATAAAATATTTCTACACGGTGCTACCATTTTCTGTTTTTAGCGGATGGTCGTCATGGCATTGTGAGAGTAGATCGTGTCCCGTTGGCTTGCAAACTTGTTGATCTGCCCTGCATCCTGGAGTCTCTGAAAACGGTGGACAAGAAGACCTTTTATAAGACGGCTGATGTTTGTCAGGTGGGACAACAAGAGGAGACACTTTCCATTAGTTTGTTATAGACAGCAAAATAAGCTTTCATGTGAAATACCCGTCTCCAAAAATAGTTGAACTTTGTGACTTTGCAATCCAATTAATTAAAAAAAAATTAAAATTTATTTTTGGTACATGGTAATGAAAAATGATTCAAATGAGTTCTGCCTCCATGTTGTCCCCTCACCATCTGCTCATTGGGAACCGGGTTAGATGCTGGTGTGTACACTAGATGGAGACCTTTACCCTCCCCTGGAAGAGCCCACCGGAAGCGTCGACCCCAAGAGTAAGAAGAAGGACAAAGACAAGGACAAGAAGTTTGTCTGGAACCACGGCAGTGAGTATACGCACAAGCACGCACGCACGCGCGCACGCACACACACACGCACACGCACTCTGTGCTGAGCTCTGCACTTCAGCCGTTAACACCGTAAACTTTCGGAATAACTTATTTGTGAAGTTGAGGTCGTCCTCTCCTCCTGATCCAGACGTCTTGATCTCACTAATCCTGTTGTTTTCATCTCCAGTCACTTACCCTCTGAAGAACACACGCAAGAGAAGATTTCGCAAGACGGCGAAAAAAAAGGTTCTGACATTTTCATTTCCCCTTGAGCACCCTCCCTCCTCATCGAGCGTCCCCCCTTCTTCTCTCTCTTTAGCATCCCCCATCTGACGATGCGTCTCTTCCACACGCTTTATTCCAACCAGGCATTTACATTTCATAAAACAAGAACCGAAAGCAAAAACAAAGATTTACATTTTAATAAAGCCTCTCCATCTTAGCTCGGCAAAAAGGTATGCAAGAAAGCAATTTCATCAGTGTTTTGATCAATGTGGAAGGGTCCGTGCGAACGCCGGGCTGCTACAGTCATTTTTCCTTATGAATAAATCTTCCTCAAGGTGCAGAGCTGAGCAGTATTGATTGGGCCTCATGTTTGTAATCGCTAATGTGTTCGCTGGCATGTGGCCAGACACTACTTCTTCTGTTTGTGTGCATGTGTCTCATGCTAATAGCGGTAACATCGAACTCTGTCCGACTCTCCCAGTACATCGAGTCTCCTGACGTGGAAAAGGAGGTGAAGAGGTTGCTAAGCACTGACGCAGATGCCGTCAATGTCCGTATCCTTATAGCTTTGCGTTAAAACGCTTCCCCTACAGAGTCCAGACAGATCGAACCTCTTGAGTAATGAGACAGAAAAAACAATATATACACTGTTAGGTTTGTGGTATCCATGCAAAGAAGTATATTCTATATCACGTAATATCAAATTATTGTCATTGAATTATCAACAGTGTGTGTGTGATGTGTACACAAACGATTCACACAACATACTAGGCATACATTCATACATTAACGGGTCATGATAATCAATTTACAGTGGCGAACCATAAGATTGTCTGTATTGGGTGGATTGCAGAATCCCAGTCTCAGAATGCCATTCGAATTTACAACTTTAGTTAGTTTTAGTAAAGTTTCCTTTTTTAATTTTTTAATTTTTTTTCTTGGTCTAGGTGGTGGGGATATTTTTTTCATCCCAGGGATTTGCTCTTTTTTGTGAATGTTCATCCATGTCCGTGTTATAGCATTATCAAATTCACTGTTGCTGCCGTTCACTTTTTGCAGGGAAATGTGGATCCCACTGCTAACAATGGAATCAGCAAATAGAAGAGCTGCATGGAGATGTTGCATACACTGTAATACATTAAATGGCACTATCTGATAAAGTGCCAGCTGAATAAACTACCAAATATGCGCTTTTTCTTTATTTTCTTACAGAATAATCTTATGGATTACCTCTTACAATATATTGTAACAGCAGCCCCGCCCTGTTGAGGAAATGTACCTGTCCAGTGTGAGAGATACATACAGGGAGGTCATTAGCACCATAATGAACCTCAAAATTTGCCTGACCTAAGAGCAGCAGGGCTGCTTTCAATGGCTGCTTGCTGAGTGTTAATTGAAATTGACTGTGCATTACTGCTGCTCAGTTGGTCATATAGGCTAGTTTCTAAAAATGGTTCAAGCGTTACATGCAACTTGCAGCGTCTCAGATGCCACTCCAATTCATCTTGCAAGACTGTTCTGTGGACCACACCATTTACATTCACAGCCAAGAATCAAGGAACGCTGAAGAAAGCAATTTGGAGGATGATAAATGGCTTTGTGTACATGCAGCCTGTCAAGTTTGTGGCCCCATATCCCATAAGGACATTTTTTAGCCATGCGTTCCCTCTAAATGCATTTTCCCATTTGGGTTCACTTGGATCCATAATCTAAAACCTGGGGTTTGCAAAGGCCTACAAAATGTGATGTGTTGTGTGATGTGAATTAAATCCACGCCTTGCAAAAATGATACTTTCATGATCCCAGGAGAAAAGAGTTGCTTATGAATCCACAGTCGAATTATATCTTGCTCAGAAAGCTCATTTGGTGTGAGCTAGCATGTCAGATTTATGTTTCATTTATCCTAAAAGGTCTATTCACCTGTAAAATGATCTCACTGTATAATGTATCAGATTTAGTAGAGCTTTTTGTCTGCTTTTGCTGAGAGCCCATTGAGTTTTGGAAAGTATGTTTCATAACATCCAGCTTACTAGAAGTCATTGCTAACAGCTTCTATAGTGCTAACAGCTTCTATAGTGCTGTGTAAAGTGAACAGCGAGCAGTTTGGCCTTAACCCAAAGTGTTCAGGGTGGGAGGTGATTGCTGAGGATGAGAGCAAGGAAACGGACCAACATGGCTCCCTGGCCAACCTGGACTCCTCCCCGGGAACCTCGGGACACAAGATGGGCCACGGTTCCTCGGGTAAGTCACGCGACGTGTGTTTGGCCTGAAAACGTCCCTGGATTTTAACTTTTTTTTTTTAATCCTTCACCGTGTGACCCAAATTGACTGTGTGTGTGTGTGTGTGTGTGTGTGTGTGTGTGTGTGTGTGTGTGTGTGTGTGTGTGTGTGTGTATTCCTCTGCGTTGCCCCCCTTGGCCAGCACAACGTGATGAGCTGCGGGAGATCTTCAACGACATCAGCAGCAGCAGCGAGGATGAGGAAGACGAAGGGGACCGGCACGAGGACGAGGACCTGAACATCATGGACACAGAGGATGATCTGGTCCGACAGCTCCAGGACAAACTCGACGAGTCCGACTCCGCTCAGCACGAGACCGACAGGGACAACCAGATAGGTGAGCGGGTGTCTCCGGAACGGTGTGAGGGTGTTAGCGCAGTGATGCCTTCCCTGCTGCCTTTTCCTTATTATTCCGCTAGAACTAGGAACCTAGGAACCTATGCCAATTTCAGGAGAGGGAGCGAGAGAGATATTTTTAACATCACATTGAATCAAAATTGCAGGTATGTTTCAAAACGGAGGGCAGGAAAAAATAATTTGCGCCAGGTGCTTATAGTCAGAGCTGGGGTTTCTAGGTTAAGCAACACACACACACATCCCCACCCTCACCCTCTATACCCCCACAAGGCTGTCGGCTATCTACTCTACGACACACACACACACACATGCTCACTAACCCCACAACCCATAGTACTCACTGCTCCCGTGGCTGCTCTCGCCTCCCCCCTCTTGCAGTCTGACAGGTGTTGTGGCTCGGCTCACCTCAGACAGCTGTCTGATCTGACGGCTCAATGCCTACTCACCAGTGCGCACGGGGCTGTCGGCGAGCTCCGCTCCTCCAGGCTCAAGTCTGGCCTCACATGTTTTTCCTCCTCTGAGCTAATGAGTGAAAGCCAGATGAGTGCCGTCTGTTGGGAGTTTGGGTTTCATCAATACTTCTTTATTAAGAGAATTAAGAGTGTGTGTGGGGAGTGGGGATGGGAAGGAAATATTACTTTCGAACAGGTTTGCAGCCACAGGTTGTTGTGAGGATCTCTCAATTTGTTTGGGCTTAATGAAAGCCCCCCATCCCCCGGTGGATCCCTGAGGTGAACTCACCAAACGGACTTATAACCTGCTGGTTCCTTTTAGATTTACCGAAGGTTGTCAAACAAAAAAAAGACCTAGGGCGCATCCGCCTGGCTCAGTGTGCCATGCTCAAGGTATAAAGGTAAAAAGACTTCAGATTGAAAAAAGTTCAGATTGATGTGATTTCAGACGGTCTTTGAAAGATTATTATATATATATTTTTTAAATGTGAATGTTTTGAAAAGGTTGTTTTGAAATCTGCTCAGACTTTTCCCAGCGGGTTTATCTGAGCAGATGCACGCGGTTTATCAGTGTTTCTCTCCCGTACAGTGATGGAGTACCAGGTGCAAATGAACAACGTGAAGGCCAAGCTCCAGGAGACTCGTGCCCGCAAGAAGCAGCAGGAGGAACTTATCATGAAAGTGGAGAACCAGGCCCTCAAGGTGACCATTAAACACAGATACATTCTATTACACACACAACGTAGTCACATACAGAATTTTGATTTTGAGCATTTTTTATGAGCATTAGCAAGCCACACAGATGACCTTTGAGGCAAAAAATACTTGCTGAGCACTTTATCAGAAACACTACACTCATACTGGGTAGGGCCACCCCTTGCTCTCAAAATAGCCCAAATTCTCCTTGGCATGGATTCCACAAGATGTTGGAAACATTCCTCTGAGATTCTGGTCCATGTTGACATGATCGCGTCACGCAATTCCTACAGATTTGTCAGCTGCACATTCATGCTGCGAATCTCCCGTTCTGGCACATTCCAAAAGGTGTTTGTTTGGATTCAGATCCGGTGCCTGGGAAGACCACTGAAGAACATTGAGCTCATTGTCATGTTCATGAAACCAGTTTGAGACGACCTTTGCTTTGTGACACGGTGCATTATGATGCTGGAAGTAGCCGTTAGAAGATGGGTAAATTGTGGCCATGAAGGATGCACATGGTCAGTAACAATACTCAAATAGGCTGTGGCATTCAAGACATGATTGATTGGTATTAACACCATTACAGCACCGCCACCAGCCTGGACAGGTTGGGTCCATGGATTCATGCTGCTGGCGCCAGATTCTGACCCTACCGTCTGTGGGCCTTTGCAGAAATCAAGCCGCGTCAGACCAGGCTACATTTTTCTTACGGTCTTTAACTGTCCAGTTTTTGTGAGCCCGTGCCAGATGTAGCAAGAGTTTTCTCTTCCTAGCTGACGAAGTGGAACCCGACATGGTCTTCTGCTGTTGTAGACCATCTGCCTCAAGGTTCCACGTGTTGTGCATTCTGAGATGTTTTTCTGCTCGCCACAATTGTGCAGTGGTTTTCTGAGTTACCCGAGCCTTTCTGTCAGCTCCAGCCAGTCTGGCCAGTTTCCATTGATCGCTCTCATCAACAAGGCGTTTCCTGTTGGCAGAACTGCCAACTGCTCAACTGGATGTTTTTGTTTTTCGCACCATTCTGAGTAAACTCTAGAGACTGTTGTGTGTGAAAATCCCAGGAGATCAGCAGTTACAGCAATACTCAAACCAGCCCGTCTGGCACCAACAATCATTCCTGATTGTATTAGGTGTACCTAATAAAATTTTGTGTGTGTGTGTGTGTGTGTGTGTGTGTGTGTGTGTGTGTGTGTGTGTGTGTGTGTGTGTGTGTGTGTGTGTGTGTGTGTGTGTGTGTGTGTGTGTGTGTGTGTGTGTGTGTGTCATATCTTCATATTTTGGAACTTTTCCAAACAGCCACATTTGAAATCAAACTTGAGACAATACTTCCAATAGTTTATGAATATTGCATTTCTGCCTTCAGCTCTTTATAGCAGAATTATGTAACCTTTGGTTTTTGTGCTCCTACAGTTTCTGAGTGCAATTGCACTTTCACACCACCGTCGTAAAACGAAAATAATTTATTTTTCCTGACAAATTTGAACCCTGTCGCTCACGTTTCAATAACAGTCTATGTTACAAACGCAAATATAATACACCTAGGTCACAGCGCCCCTTGTACAAACCTCGTTTTGTATGAGCATTATTACCGGATATTTTGACTGGCAAAGATTATAACTTATCTGTTTTTTTTTTGTTTTTTTTATAAATTTTGCCAGCCAAAAAAAAAGTAATTACAGGAGCCAAACATTTTTCCCGTGGTTTTGAACCCAAACACAGAAGTTACATAGTGCAAGAACAGGCGTTCGAAGGGGTGGGAGGGAAATGAAAGAGGAGCCATTCCCAATATTACGATTCAGTGTACCATCAAAATGATTTTGAAGCTGTTATTTTAAGGTATAAAGGTTACATCGTGTTGCTTTAAGTGTTTCTTTGTGGGAAAGAAATGGCATAAAAAGTGTAAAACATGAGTCGCCATGGAGCGATCTGCGGTCGTTACGGCAGACGGGAGGAAAAGGTCACTTGCTCCGACTGGCGTCCCGAACGGCCTCTCTGTCGGAAGCCAGAGAAGGACAGGAGAGGTATAAAGCTATCACAGTCAGATCTCTGCTTCTCTCCCTCCTCGCAGAACCGCTTCCAAGCTCTGTTGAATGAGATAATCCAGCAGGAAGAGCGAGAGATGGAGCAGGTAAGAACATTATTATTATTTATTTTATTTTTTTTTCCCCCCACTAAAAGGCCAGAGTTTTTTACCTGTACCGCTATCGGGACATTGGTCTCAAATTAGGTATCTAAATTGGAGAATGTGGGTGAAGACGTGAGGTATTAAAATACTCCAAAAAGAAGAGACTCCCAGACAATGTCTAAACTAAGACTGCTTTTAAAAAATATATATATTTTGAGAAACTCCAGTTATTCTCCTACACCCTCTGTATAAATGTCTGAAGAGTCTTAGTTTTCTCCAAATAAAATATAAGTGAGTGGTGGCTTTCGTCAAAAAGCCCTATCAGTATGATACGGCTTGTCATTCTACCCTCTCTCCGTTCAAAACTTTCAAGGCTCTGCATTCAAATCAATTCTCCAATCCACATAATACAAACCCAATTTCTTACATTTTATTTTCTTTGTACAAACCAACTCAGGCTTCATTGTTGAAAGCCGCGGTAGCGCTTGTTTTGCTGTTTGTATTGACGAATGAAGGCAATGAATCAATGTGGGATGACATGTTAATCGTCATCCACTTAGCCTCCAATTATGCCCCAGGCCTGTCGGGCATCAATCGCGCCTGCGTTTCCTTTGCTCCAACAGCTGGCCTCGCTTCAGGAGCAGCTGGACTCGCTCATCGAGAAGTGACCAGCAGGGGGCAGCAGTGCGTCGCCGCTAGAGAAGCCACCAGGCGCACGAGAGGCTCTGAAGAAGGCAACTTGTGTCCTCATTCACTCATCTGCTGTGTCATACTTTATTTTTTTTCCAATATTACTGATGGAAAAAACAGTCTTTTTTGTTTTAGGTTTTTTTTATTTTTGTGCCTTATCTGTGTTTTTGAAGCTGTAATGAAATTGTCAGTTACTGCGTGATTAAATGGTTATTATGGATCCAAGGTAAAAATGTGTCTCTTTTGCTCTCAATGCTCAATGAACAATGCTCGGGGGCCAATGCTTCTCCTTCTACCGGGGACTTTCTTTGTTTCTGAATGAGGAGTTTGATAATATGTATTTCTTTCACGGCGGTGGATTAACGGGGAGAACCAAGATGACATTCAGTTTGCACAGTTAATGCTTATCCAAGCATTCGGTTATTATTGGTTTCTTACTGATGTGGGACATATTCTGGCACGAAACCAGGAACAAAATTTCTATGGCCATCTCATTAATTATATTGGGATGGAAATTCTTACTCATTAAATAGGGTTGATGAACAGAATAGCTCAATTTGGATTTGAAAATCTTAACTTCTGTCTTAAGGATTGACAAAAGAATGCCCAAGAAACCACTAGGATCCCAGTACTACGAAATATGCAATCCTTATTTACTTGTTTGTTTCCCTTTGTGTTTTAATTCTTGTTGTTGACATCAACAACATCGTCAGGTGAGCGCCGTCGCTCCTCCCAGAATGATCTTGGCTTATTCCCGAATGATCTGGAACTTTCCCCTCTTGAGTCTGGGCCATCGGTCATCCCCCACCTCTTCGCTGCCTCCTGCGGGGATTAACCCACCACGAGGAGGGAGGAGGCCAGGGGTTTAGCTCCTCCGATTAAAGTGGCCATCTCCAAACCTAATCCTAATCCTGCCATCTGTCAAGAGAGCACCGGCAAGCCACAGTTCTCTGCCCTCGGCTGATCGGGGGGGAACCAGTTGCGCGCGGTCCTCTGGAATTAAATAAGAAAACCAAACCGTTCTGTCTGGATCACCCCCCATCCCCGACCGACTTGCCCTGAGGTTGAAGATATAATCATCTGCGCTGACAGCTCAAAGTACTCCTTCGCTAAGTAAAACACTCGGAATGGAGGAGGCGTACCTTGCCAATATCCCAGGGGTCAAGAAGAAGATCCTCGCGGGAGGCACGGGGCCATTGCCGCACTTCCCACCCGGGACCAAGGTAAGTCACACCTCGCCTATTTCCGGCGATGCAGCTTGGTGTACACTGCCCTCAGAACAATGCCACGCATAATAAACATTGCACTCTAATTATTGTCTCAATTGAACAATGGATATTTTTAGCCCGGGTTTTGCACTGCCCACTTCAATTAGGTTCTGTTGAATTATTCATGAACGGGGGATTATTGTGGATCTGCCCGCTACACACGGAGCAAACATTTGGTCCGCCGAATTGCAGCGTGTTTTTGGCAGTGTGTGTGCATGCATGCGTTTCTGTTCGTCGCCTAATCTGTCGCCGCCCATATGGCTCCAAGCTTGAGTCTCCGTAAATGTAGTATATGTGCATGTTGTTTTTCCAGGCCTCTTGACACAATCAATCCCAATGTAAATAGTTTGATCCACGAAGACAATAAATAAATATAAATATCTAATCTTTAAAGTGTCGAATTCATAAAATCCTGTGTGTCGGGTGGATTACGCTGCAAGTCCCAGAATTCTGCAAGTTTTTAATTTTAATTTTTTTACCCCCCAACATCAGGGTTTTCCCCTTGACTTAGTCACTCTTCTTTTCTCAAAAGTACGCCCGCTTCTGATCGATTGACCTGAACTCGTCTTACGTATCAGCACTTTAAACTTGAGGAACGTCTCGGTAGATGTCCCAGAACACAGAAGACCAACTACACGCCTGCCTATGTGTTTCAATCCTTAATATCCAACCCCCTTAAACGTTTTTCTTCTCTTTCAAGCTGGTCTTCCATTTCCAGACGCTGCTGGACGACTTTGAGCGCACGGTAATTGACGACAGCCGGCTGGCGAAGAGGCCGGCGGAGATCTTTGTGGGGAAGATGTTCAAGATGGAGATCTGGGAGTCCCTGCTGACCTCAATGAGGGTGGGAGAGGTGGCCGAGTTCTGGTGCGACGCCATCGTGAGTCGACGTTTCAGCGTTCGTCGAAAACAGCGATGCTCCCCTCACGTGCACTTTTTCGGCAGCGATTTCTCACTGACCCCAGCCAGATCTTCCGAGGCTTTTTGCGCCTCATTGCTATGCACATTGATATACCTCTGGTAGCCTCCTACACACGCACTATTAATAAACAGTAACAGTGCAATCTCATTGTGGATGTTTTTTTTTTTGTTTTTCTCCCCATTTTCCCTTCCAGAGAAAAATGTATTCTATCTACAAGTAAAATGACGGCTCCTGATTGTCGCTCTCTCGCGCGACTGATTGGCAAGAGCTGTATTCGGCAGGGGTTCGTTTGAGGCAGGATTTAAACAGTTAAAGTTGTTACCTATGTGCTTTGCATGGACGTGTTTTCCAGCATACGGGTTTGTACCCCATCGTGTCCAAGGGGATGCGGCTGGTCGCCATGGGGAAGGACCCCCTGGAAGGCCAGAAACACATGTGCGGCATGGGCAACCTGTTCCAGTACAACTCCACCGGCTACCCCGAGCTGGACGAACTGATGAGGACTCCTCAGCCGCTCGTTTTCATCATGGAATTATTACAGGTTAGATTTAAAAAAAAAAAAAATTATGGAAAGGAAAGCAAATGAGGACATGACAATGATGAGGTTCTGGATTTTTGCGCTTTAATGAGGGGTGTGTTGTTGTTGTTGCGGTCTGTCTTCGCTCAAATTGTAGTTGGACACTTACATTCACGTGCAAGCTGGCTTTTTTAAGTGAAACCTTGCATCCAAACAAGCCAACCCTCCTCCAGAACCGAGACATTTACGGTCGCTGATCATCATTTCAATGTTTCCCGAAGCCACGAAGCGGTTTAAAAAAATAAAATAAAAATAAAACTCTCAAGTCCCTCAACTCTGAAACACAACGAAAAGCAATGTAGAGGAGTGTCCTTCGTATCCGCTCGTCTCGTTCACAGCCTTATTTTCTTTCTTTAATAATTTTTTTTGCCTCTCGCCTCGGCAGGTGGGCGACCCGCTGTCCTACCAGCGAGAGTCCTGGATGATGGAGAAGGATGAGAAGATGGAGGCCGTGCCGACGCTGCACATGCAGGGCAACGTGCTGGTCAAGCAGGGCCAGTTCGGAGAGGCCGCCGCCAAGTACAAGGAGGCGGTGCTGCTGCTGAAAACCGTCCAGTCACGAGTGAGTGTGGGAGAGGGAGGGAGAGAGCGAGAGAGAGCGGGAGAGATTTTAAAGAATAAAGATCACATTGGAAATTGGTTTGCATGATGTCCTTGAAACTGAAAAAATAGCACTTAAAAAATACTTAAGTCGTACAGCCTGTACATATATACTGTGGCTATATATGATTTAGTCATATCTATTCATATCTAGCTATGAATAGGCTAAATATTATAGGGGTAGACTACTCTACCTAATATTTACTTACTACTACTTAAAATGATTCTGTTCAGCATAAGAACTCTTAAATATTCTTTGATAGCCCCTGCTCTTTTAGCCCCATGTATTAAAGGAAAGGAATGGGGGGAAAAAAACTTGAGTACGCCTAAAGTGGTATCAACTGACTGAGAGTCGACGTTATGCCGCCGAGGAGAAGGAGCCGCCGCGTGTATCTCCCCATGTCCTTGGACCGTGTTAAGCATCTGCGATATTCCTCTGTCAGCCTCACACAAAAGTTCATTTGATCCAGTAGAAATCGACTTAAGCATTCATAATGTGCCAGTGAGAAATGCCAAACAATAACACTGGCTGGTTTGTCACATCATTCTCCCGTTTTGTCCCTCCATCTGTGTGTGTGTGTGTGTGTGTGTGTGTGTGTGTGTGTGTGTGTGTGTGTGTGTGTGTGTGTGTGTGTGTGTGCGCGTGTGCGCGTGCGCGTGCAGGAGATGCCAGGCGATATAGACTACGTCAACCTGAGTCGTTTGATCATCCCTCTGGAGCTGAACTACTGCCAGTGCATGCTGGAGCTGGAGGAGTATTACCAAGTGATAGAACACGCCACTGAACTCCTGGAGAAACACAAAGGTACAGCTCTCGGCACCGCACAGCGGCGCTCCGCGCTAAATGCAGGGTCAAGAGTTTTTGGAAGCGCTTCCCGCCGAATACTAATGCACGCACTTCTTTTGATATTCAAATGCTTGTGATGCGAAAAAACGTTCACCCCTTCCTTTCGGCGTTTTATCATCAATGCGGTTGGAAAACCTGAAAGGTGCACGCAGGTATTTTCTGAAAGTTTTTTTTTTTTTCCTCTATCTTGCATTTTTTTGTTACTATGTAATGAACAATATAACAATATGCAATTACCCACGTTTGATTTTGCGATAGGTAATTACATCCTCAACAGCACGACAACCCCGAATCCAACCCCGAAACCCCTTCATCCAAAGGGAATTCAGCAGCCTGCCATAAGTAGACAATTCCAAACTGGGCTCAGGGCATCTTGTCGGGCCTCATCGCAGACATTCTATATTCTCGCTGTAGGTCGACATTACGAGGTACCGTTCTGGTATCGGGCGGGACGGGGAATTGTACCGCAGCGCCAGTGGCGGGCACTTTAATCCTGTGGGAGCTCACACGCTGACACAGTATCAGGCTCTGAGACATGGGAGTTATACCCGCACCTGGAGATAGGCTGTCCCACAGCCACTATTTCGATGTTTATATTTGGGTGTGTGTGCGCGTGCAAGTGCGCGAGTGTGAACTTGCAGTGGGGAGGGACTCGGAGCCCCGATGCTCTTAATGAGGCTTATGGAAACGATCCATCCCACCACAGCGGCCGTCCTCAGACAGATTGTTGCTTATCACTGCACCTTTGCTCTTCCTTTCTCTGTCCCTCAGCCCCTTCTGTTCTTTATCTGCGTCACGCCCATCTGTTAATTTCCCTTTATTCCTTTTGTTTCCCCCACTTTCTTTTCTCCTCTCTCTCTCTCTCTCGTTGCTTTCATCTCATTCCAACCGCGATATTGTTGTTGCTTTTTTGTCACTGTAACCTTGTCTCTATCGTTTCTAAATCAGCCATTCCGGCACTCCACTCCATCCCACTCATCCTTTAGAAAGCTCTCGATGACGAGTCTCTGCAGTGTTACCGCCAATGCCACAGGCTATGAGGAAATCTATTTAAATGTTGGCAGAATGAAAGATTTAGAGGAAAGGGAAATGAAACCGAGAGGAGAAGAGAAAGAGTGCCATTAATAGGGATCTGAGCCACCGCTCCAGTCCCTTCTTCTGGGGTACGGGGATAAGCGTGTGTGTGTGTGTGTGTGTGTGTGTGTGTGTGTGTCAGCACATGAACGTGAGTTCACCCACACACACGGCTGTATTGTGCGTCACAGCATGTATCCCATATATTTGAGTGATTAACATCGATTGTCAGGGAACAACATACACAGCATCCAGGATGGGGACGGCAGGGGAATAATAAGACAGCTGGTTACAGTGTTGACTTATCAATCTTCGATATAACTTTGAAAACTACTATTAAACCTTCATTAACACCACAGGCTTCCAAAGTCTCTCATGTATTTCCATTAATTAAGGCACGTAAAATAGTGAACTTGTAATAAAAAAAAAAAAGCAAAATTTGCATGCAAAGTCATTTGCGGACGGATATGAACGAGCCGCAAAATTGCTCGTATCTGCCCTTCCTCTGTCAGAGGCATATTTGGAGAGATGGGGTTTTATTTTTGTCCTCTCCTACAGACTGTGTGAAGGGCTACTACAAGAGGGCCAAGGCGCACGCCGCCGTGTGGAACGAGAAGGAAGCCCGCAGGGACTTCCACACGGTGGCCAGCCTGGACGCGACGCTGGCCCCTCTGGTGCACAGGGAGCTGAAGGCCCTGTCAGAGCGCATGAAGGAGAAGTACTGGGAGGAGAAGGAGAAGTACTGGAACATACTGGGAAAGGAGAACCAGGGCAAAATCGACGAGGACGAGGACGAGGAGGGGGCGTGGGAGAAGAACACCGCAGGAGAAACGGCGGAGGAAGGGGCCGAGAGCGTTGCCATGGCGGCGGGGGACGAGGGGAAGGAGGCGGAAAGAAAAGGGGAATCTCAGGCGCCCGAAAGGGAAAAAGAGAAGGAACGCGGGGCCAATGAGGAGGGGGAACCCAGGAAGACCCGAGAAGCGGAGAGAGCGGCCGGTGGTGAGGAGGGGGGGAGCGACCGCGGCGCTCCCCCTCGAGGCGCGGGGGAGGACTGGCAGCAGATGCTACGGATGGTCATGTTCCTCCAGGATGAAGGCAACTTCCTCATCAAAGAAAACCGCCACGACGACGCTTCCGCAAAGTTCAAAGAAGCCATGGAGTATGTGGACTTCCTCCAGTACAAGGTGAGTGTCATCGCTTTCATCAACGCGCCGAGTCAGGTCACCAGTGTCCCGAATATTAGAGATCGTCTAAAAAAACGGACAAATTGAGCCTTTTCTGCAAATCAATGTTTTTTTTCCCGGATCATCCAGATGGTCCGGATGAGTTGAAATCCAACCTTTGTTATTAGGTGCTTCCTTGTTGTGGGCTTCACCGTGTCTTATCTGTTCACCTTTCATTGTTTCTGTTCTTTTAACTAAAGGGTGCAGCTGTGGCATTGTAGGTGTGTTGGCAAACCGGAGTAAAAGAAAAAAGGAACTAAAAATAACGGATACCCGCAGAGATTTCACTGTGACAGCGCTCACCCAAGCTCTCGCTCTCTCGCTCTCTCTTCCGCAACACCTCCATCCTGCCTCCACCTTTTCGCATCGTGCATACAACTCCTCGCGCTGTCGCCCGCTCCCGCTGTCCTCCCGTGGAACAATGTCATCCCATCCCGCCTTCCACCCTTCTGTCATCTCCCTGCTTTACTTTCTCTCCCCCTTCTCCTCTCGCCATTTCTGCATTTCATCTTCATTCCCTCTGATCTTTCATCTCCACCTACACAATCCTTGCTGGTTCCTCATCCTTCCCTGCTGCCGGTTTCCCCACCAATCCCCTTCCCTCGCCCTCCGCCGGTGCTCTTTCTCTCTCTCTCTCGCTCTCCTTCTTGCTTCCCCTCTCCATCCACCTCCATCCACCCTCTTCCATCGGTGTTCCAGCTCGTGGACCGGAAGGGGGAGGACTGGGAGTCCCTGGAGAAGGTGCGCCTCCCATTGACGCTCAACCTCAGCCAGTGCATGCTGGAGCTGCACCGGTACCGACAAGTGGTGGAACTCAACAGCGCACTGCTCAAAAAGCACAAAGGTAAATTAATTTTTTTTTTTTAAAACGCCGCGCCACACAGAAGGATTGATGTCAGTTGATATATCGAAACAACGTCGTGGAAAGCGTCATGTATGAGCTCAGGCCATTTTGCTTTTAGTCCAGCAACCCAAGGGCCCATCTGATAACAAGCCAAATGAAGGGTCTGTTGTGGAAGACCACAGCACTGAACTTACAACCAGTATTCAAAATACCCCATGGTGACAGGGGGAAGGCAAAACAACACAAATTCCATTCCATCATTCCATCATCACAATCAAAGCCCTGCTCATCAATGCATTTGCGTCATTTGCGTGTTATATCCTGAATAGCGAGTACACATAACAAATGAAATGGTACACACAATACGTTTTTTAATATAGAATAATGACCACCCCACGAAAAAAGATTTTGAGGCTTCCTATGATACAGGGTTTTTTGTTCAACCCTCATCCTGAGTAGAACCAGGATGAAGATCCATTTGTACAAACGCCTGTCTGCCTCCATGTTCTAACACAGATGGATTTCTCAGTTAACTGTGGAGGACACCCGACAAATATTCACCACTGCTCTACTGAGTAATTCTCTCTTTCCCTTGACATCCAAGTCAGAAAGGATGTCATTGTTTTTTTTTTGTTTTTTTTTTTTACATCTGAATTATTTATTGGCTCGGCCGATGTGAAATAGCTGTGTTTACGCTTCCCCTTTGCCTCAATTTACCTCTCTCCCAAGTTCACCTTTTTCCTTTTGCAAATTCTTTGTATGTCTCTCTCTCGTCCTTCGACGTCTGATGCTCCACTGAAGCAATTCTATCCTTTTTGATCCCGCAGGAGCTTTGTCTTAACTGATTATCGTCACTACCCACTCATTATCGTTTCCCTCTCTCTCTCTCTCTCTCTCTCCCTCCCTCCCCTCAAATTTCTCTTCAAATCACCAACTTCCCTCGTGTTTATTCCTGGGGTCCCTGTGTATTTCAATGGATTACAGGGAACTTGAAGGCGGTGTACCAGCGGGCCCGGGCTCACGCCGCCCTGTGCAACGAGGACCAAGCGCGCAAGGATTTCGCCACGGTGGAGCGCCTGGACCCCACCTTCAGACCGGTGGTCCTCCAGGAGCTGAAGAAGCTGGGCGAGAACATCCGCTGCCTGCATGCCCGCCAGAACAAGACCTACTGGGACACCACGCACGAGAAGTGGGGTCCGGGCGGAGCCAGCCTCGACGCCGCCGCCGCCACAGGGGCGGGAAAGAGGACGGTGACGTTCGCCCAGAAAGCCGAAGCCGCTGGAGAAGAGAACCGGGACGAAGAGGAGCAGCCGAACGGGGGAGAGAAACCAGCGACCGCCGATAAAAAATGGGGCGACGGGGAAAGAGGGCGGAGTGGGCCAAATGTGAAAATGGGAGAGGAGAGCAAGAAAAAGGAGAAGAGCGGAGAAAGGGTGGGCGGGAATAAGGGAGACGGGGTCCTGGTCTGTGTGGACGGGCTGGGCGCACCAGATAATGGAGCGGGCGATGAAGACAGCCATCCGACACTCGGTGGCAGGGCCCGAGATAGTGCAGGGAACAAGAGATCAGGCTGTGATACGAGCAGGAAAAAGGTCAAATGCCAATCAGCCGTCGCGCAGGGTCCGGGCGGGGCGAGTCGCAGGAACAAAGCCTCCGACGGCAACAAAGGGAACGGCGTCACTCAATCAGAGTCGTCCAATAAGAGTAAATTATCCACGGCGGCGCTAAAGGCCGCGGGAGAAGCCGAGGAGTGGGAGGGGGAGGAGGAGGGAGGCAAACGCGAGGCGGGCGGAACGGACAAAAGCAAGGTGAAGGAGAACGATGAACAGGCAGCGGGGGCAGGGCCGCGCACCTCGACGGGGAAAAACGATTCTGCCGCCAAGAAGTCCAAGCGCAAACACAAGAAAAAACTAATATAAAGACACGGCTTTGTTATTCCACCGTCAGAGGCTCGTGAAAAAGCAGAGGCAGGCTTTTGCGTATGTCAAGTACAAAGTTTTTATTTCGGCACACAAAGAGTAGAAAGCAGCCAGTAACCCACTTTTTATTAAAAAGCCTCTCTTCAGGAAAAAAAACAAACAAAACAAACATCTTTAATACAAAATCAACGACAAAAAAAAAAGACAGGCAGAACGTGTTTGCGTGCTTCGCCTGGAAGTGGAAAAATGCAATAAAAATCGAGACGGTTAAGTAGAAACACACCGATGATTAATGAGGTATATTAACAGTGTTTAAAAAAACAAACAAAAAAAAACAAACAAAAAAACCTCTGCCGGACAGTGAAGGGTGATGAGTGAGTCTTGGGCGGCGTGAGATAGGGCCGAGACCTTGTTCGTGGTTAAGTGATCCGCTGTGCCGTCGTGAGACACACAAACGAGCTTGTCCAACTACAACAAGCTCAGGGATTGGATTTCCAGTACGGGGGGAGGGAAGGGGAAGGGGCAAAAACACGGGGAGATAATGGGAGGCATCGTTAGCAGTTTGACCTACTACATACAACACAGTGTGGACAGATATAGATCCCTGTAGCAATGTCCCCCGTGGTGGCTGCTGTCTCCACAGAGACACTTTCTCCTCAATCACGGCGCTCCAGTCAAGCTACAGGGAGGTGTGTGTGTGTGTGTGTGTGTGTGTGTGTGTGTGTGTGTGTGTGTGTGTGTGTGTGTGTGTGTGTGTGTGTGTGTGTGTGTGTGTGTGTGTGTGTGTGTGTGTGTGTGTGTGTGTGTGTTGGGGAAGACACTAGCAGGGCCGTCCCCCTCAAAGAAATCTTCCCCAGACGGGGTCAGACGGCACGGGCACGTGGCATGTGCGGGCGGGCGGGCGGGCGTGAGCTCCGCCGTTAAAAATAAATAAATAAAAGAAGAAAGAAAGAAAGAGCGGAGGCAAAACAGCGCCCGCAAATAAAACGCATCCACTCCTCTCCTACTCCCGTCTTCTTGTCCGTTCCGCCATACGCCGGGGGGGGGGGGGGGGGCGGTAAGCGAGACAGGCATACGTTGACACCGAAACACGGCGGGGAGAGCTGCTTTTCATCCATTTCACCATCTGCCGGTCTCATATCAATCTGTGCGCCCCGAAAATGAGACCAGGGTAGGATGCACAGACGTGTGGGCCAGATTTCTTCGCAGGGAGTGTGTAATGAGATGTAAGTACCAATAAAAAAGCGCTCTATGAGTAAACATTCCTCGGCATCTTTGCATCTTTTTTTTTTTTTTTTTCCCCCTGCCTTCCCCTTCCCCGTCCCCTCTGCTCCCCCTTCATCCGAGCGTCTTCATTTGTTGTCGGGCTTCCGAGCGCGAGGCTTTGCCCCGCGACAGACGCCGACGCCAAAAACTACCTCGTGCGATCTCTAATAGTCGCGGGCATGTGGGGCGGGTCGTGGGCTTTAATGATCTGATGTCCTCCCCGCGCCCACTTCCCGCGCGGTTATTACCATTTCTATTATGAACCGCATAACAGTTTTTCCAACTCGGAGACCTGCGGCGCAACATCCTTGGGGACAGTTCCCTAGCAACCGGATCGAAACTAACGGCCGGCGAGCGCCGGGGAGGATGATGTCGAATGTGAACGCTCTACTCCTGGGGGGGGGGGACCCGTAGCAAATGCAGGCTCGGACGTCAACCTCGTGTCCGAGGGCCGGCCGCGAAGTCACAGTGTGTTCTTTTTTATTTATTAATTAATATATATTTTTAAAGGGTTAAAATGACTTCCTAACAGCCCCATCCTCCTCCACCTCGGGCGGCGCCTGAGGGTCCCACATCGAGCCGTGGATCCGTTGTTTCAGGCGACCTCCCGTCCCGCCATCTGCGCCTGAGATGGGCCGTGGCAGGCACGTCAAAGTGGACCCCCCCGCCCCCCCGCCCACCAGCTTAGCAGTGCGAAACGCAACCTCTCCTTCACATCGGTTCTCTTGTCTCTCAGATCTTCCCTCGCTTCCGGCGGCATCGCCTCGCTGACCGGGAGCCCGGTTTGACCTCGCGCCAAAGGTCCCGCGCTCTCCTGCCGCTTTCCCTTCTTCGGCGAATTAGAACCGCGGAGCGTGGACCCATGAAGACGACTCAATGTTTACCCGGAGGGACACACACGTAAATGCACACATTCTTCCAAATATCCTTCTGCGGGGGGAAAAAAAAAAAAACACAGTAGTGACAATGTGCATTCGGGGGGTGTGTGTGTGTGTGTGTGTGCGTGCGTGTGTTTATGTGCTCTAATTTGCTTTTACCGAAAAGGAGACAGACTCACAACGAGCCAACCCCCATTGCATACTATTAGGTTTCAAAGCAGAATAAAAACAGCATCTGTTGGTCCATATAGATTCTGACTGTACTTAAGGCTTTCGTAGACCGTGTGTTGTCTAGAATAGTGTGTGTGTGTGTGTGTGTGTGTGTGTGGCGTGACCTTCGTAGGATGGAGGGCAAACCCATTGTAAGCGCTCCCGCTAAATCCAAAAGCAATTACACAAGCATTAATCAGGAAAAGGGGAAAGTGAGGCGTTCACAAGCAGTGGTGTTATTTAGGGGCAGATTAGCTGCTGTTCATTTCCAATCTGAGATTAGGGAGGAAACCAGTGCAGGGCCACATTACGATGACGAGACAGCCCATTGTCGCGGTGGGAATTAGTCTGGTGGGGGTGGGGTGGGGTTGGGCTGGTGTGGAGGGCTGGGGGCTGGGTGGGTGGGGGGGGGTCCCGGGGCTCTTCCTATTTGGGGACCCAGCAGGTGAACAGCTGGAACCAGACGCCAACATTTATCTGCGCACGATATCCCAATAAACGCCGCTGATGCATCAATGCAAATTGGCTCCAAATCGAGACGACGCTCATGAAGCCCCGCGAGGCGCGGAGTCACACGATCCATGACGCGGATCATTTTCTGAGTTATTTGGAAGAGGGTGAGTCGGTGAGTGTGTGTGTGTTTGTTTTATTAGGGTGTAAGGACGGTCCCATTTAGTGTGTGTGTGTGTGTGTGTGTGTGTGTGTGTGTGTGTGTGTGTGTGTGTGTGTGTGTGTGTGTGTGTGTGTGTGTGTTGCTGTGCTAGCGGGCACTGTGGCCGTCTTAAGTAAATCATGGGTCTGACCGATGACGCGTCGGTCCAAACGGAGTACATAAGCTTGTTGTGTCTTAAGTCAGTCAGCCCCGGACGGTGGTGAATGTCCAGTAAGCTCCTCACTCGCTCTTTAAATAGCAAGAAAAAAAAAAAGGTATGATATCATTTTCCAAAAGCGAAAAACACAGACACTGAAGTCTACTGGAATCCTGACAGAACAAGGGGCAAATCCTTCTCACTCTTTTTTTTTTTTTTTGCATTTTTACATTTTTTTTCAAAGTCCTTGTCACGGAAGGTTTCATTTGTGCTGTGAACTGATATAAAGCTTCGCACCTCGAGACGACTACACAGATGCTGGTAAGCACAGTGTCTTGGCTGAGCACAATTTCTTTTCCCATTTGCTTTTTTTTTTTTTTAATCCTCTGTCTAGTTTTCTCCCTGAACGGCTGCCGATGCTCGTTTCCCTTTGGCCGGACATGCCGCGCCGAACGGACGTGGGCATTAGCCTTGGTTGTTCACGTGATGAAGGCTTTTTAGTGCAGAGTTCCAGTACGCTGAGCTCCGGGTTTTCCTGGAGCCCGGCTGTCTGCGGTGGACACCTCCAACGCCGGGCTTCGCTGCGGCGCCACGCAGCCACCCCGAGGCCCGAGCAGTGTTAGTTGAGCGATGTCGTGCCTGAGAAGAAAAGGCAGAAGAAGAGCAAAGGGGGAAAATTTTTTTTTTAAATAAAATCAGGAAATTCGCCAAGAATTGCGTCCACTGCTGCCCAAAACCACGGCGAGGGACCCCCCTCCCGGCGCCGCCCTCCCTCTCTGGCTCTCTCTTTGACTCGGCTCCCTTTCCCCCGCCGCCATTGAATCCTCCCGGCCGGTCCCTCGCTTGCGAATCGGCAGCGCTACATGTTTTTTGTCCATCTCTTGCTCCTCCTTCGGCTGACGGAGGTGAAGAGACGGAGACGCCGCTGGGAGGAGGAGGCGCGCGCTACGCACCGGGTTCTGAAGGGAAGACGTTCCTCAGCTGCTCGATGACCTCCTGCAGCTGCAGCACCGTGTCATGCTCCTGCTCCACGTTGTCTCCTGGCGCGCACACACGCACACGCACACACACACACACACACACACATATATACATACAATATGTTGTCATTGCTTATTGTTTTTATTTGAGTTTAAGAATTTCAGAATCTTTTACCTATGGTGTGGAAAGCAGCGGATAATTTGACTGAACACACAACATGAAGCATAACACATGAAAGGGTTAAGGAAGTTCATAAAACATAATAATCTGCCGATATGTTTGCCAAGCTAAAAAAAAAATATGTAAATTTAAAGTTCATTGTTAACATACTATATGAGAAAATGTTGTTTAAAGGGAATACTAATTGTGGGTTTTTTTTGTATAATTTTTTCAAAAGACTACTTTGTTTTCATGTCCGTATATAGTGTCATGGAGATTGAATCACAAATGTTACAGTATAAAAGATGTTTTGTCACCAACATCCACACAGCATTAACATTAAAAACATTATTTTTGATAAAAAAAAAAAAAAAAAAGAATATATATATATATATGAATGATCATTTATTTGTGTCCCTCAGTTTTGCTCCCCCCCATCACAACAACTTATCTTTACTCAAAAAACGAATCAACTCTCGCTCTGAGTGACATCATAAAGAGGATGTGACTCGGGTCAATTATGATATTATTTATTACTGATAATTTCATGTTTTTTGTTTGATGGGGTCGTGCACAACCTCTCCACCCCCTCACTGATAACAGAGAAAAATAGAGATGACGAGTTTTTCTTGGACTTTTAAAATAAATTTGAATTAATTGTAATTCTAAAATAAAAACAAACAAACATGTTATTTATTTTTTATTTGTTGCTAATTAGTAGCTCATGGATTGAACTCTTTTTAATATTTTTTTTGTGTGACGGTAATTTTAGGATGAACCCCCCCACCCCATCACAAGTCATGTCTAATGGATGATAAAAATAATGCTTTTGTGCCTGAAGTATATTAAATTATGAAATGTCAAACCCTGTCTAACCCTGTCTTTAATTCAAAATTGTGAAAATAGAAAGACCAGCTCATGGAATGACTCATGGAGACAAACTCCACAGCCTAAAGGCCAGCTGCATCAGGCGTGTTTTTAAAGAAGGGCTTCACATTATTCATGGGCTCTTCCTCCTTTTCATATCGAACTGTTTGGTCCGGTTTGGGTCTGATGACATACACCCAGCGGGCGGGCGCATTCTGGGGGGCTGACCTGCCGCCTCGGTGTCGGTGGTCTCTCTGCTGGCTGGCTCCCCGTGCCGGTCGCCCCTGGACATGGGGGACGACAGGGTCGACGGCTCCGACCCGTTGGCCTCCGAATCGTCTTTGGGCTGTCGAGGGGGTGGGAAAGACCGACCGTTATTTGATGGGAATTGCTCATGTTCACCGCTCATTTCAGACCCCGGCGAGCGGGGCGGGAGTCATCGCCGCCTTGGAGGTGGGAAGGAATGTGCTGACCTGGCCGGGAGCCCCTCTCCCTCCAATGGCTTTTCACACGCAACCCGTCAGAATGGCGTTTATGGGTTTTAACAAACAGACAAGAGAGGACGGAGAAGTGACGACGTGGAGGGCCGGAGGAAGTGTCGGAGACGAGACCCTGACGGATAAAGGGGCAGCCAGGCGTCCAGAGCGCGTCACGCGATTCCGCGGCGGTTCCTTCTCGAACGCCACCCACCCCGCTCGGGCTTCGTTTGACTCTTGAGCAGCGTCGCAAACATCCGACACGCTGCCTCCGCCCTCACTCCAAACCTTCTTTCGCCAAAAAGGTGGATTCGATTTCACGACACTTTCCTGAAGTAATGGAAATGGCAACGTTAATCCCGAGATTACAAATCGCCCCCTATTCCCCATATTCCACTCAGCTTCGCACAGAAAAAACGAGCACTTCCGTCCATGATTAATTTTGTGGCGGCGGGTGGCCTTATGGACGAGGAGACGATAAGAAAGTCCAATCTACCGCCGTGTACAAAGACACCTTGAATTCTAATAAAGTTTTCAATTCTGCTCTGCTGTCTCCTTCCAATAAATTATCCTCACTCCACCACACTCTATTTCTCTTTAACTCTCAAAGTCTTTAAACCTATAAAAGTACCTTGCCATCATTTTTTCCCAGCCCCCCTCCATTGTCACATGCATCGGAAATTTGTGCCTCTACTCTTGATGCTCCCAGTTTTCCCTTTCCTACACATGAAACCAAGTAACACCAAGTCGCATGTCTCTCTCTCTCTCTCTCTCTCTCTCTCTCTCTCTCTTTTTTTTTTTCCATCACGCCATTCCTCTAGTTCTGCAGTTTGAATCCAACTTTTAATCCTCTTCATTACGATATGGGCCTGTCTCTGGCTCTCTCTGCGAGGCTTAACCGCCACTTACATGCTAAACGCTCTCTCTGCTCCGATTGTCTTGACATCTCGACGGCTCCTTCTTAATCTAGATTAGATTGATGGAGATTACTCTTTGTTCCCCAGGAGAGGGGGAGGGGGGATTGAGCCGCTGAAGCAGCGAGGGGGAGAACGGGGCAGAAGGGGACAATCTAGCAGCAAAATATGTCAACAATAAATAAAGACAAGTAAATAAGTATATTCTTCTAACTGTACAAAAGAGCCAAAAAATCACCAAATGAATGTGGAATTGACAACATAACGAGTTCATTTTCCAAGCTCTGATGAAAAATAAAGTGTAAACGGCTTATTTTACTGTTTAACACGATGGGAAGTAATTACTGTACTTAACTCCATTTTTCATCAATCTGTACTTAAGTGTACTCAGTTTCTCCGACATTTGAGTTTTACCAAGCTACATTTCTAACACACAAACAGATCAGGATTTGCACCTGTAGCAGTAGCTCCCTGAGCCGGTGGAGCTGGGACTCCAGCTGCTTGTTGTGGTCCTCCAGGATCTGCATGCGCGTCTCCAGCCGCGTCTTGTGCTGCCGCAGGACGCGGGCCTCCGCCAGCAGCTCCTCGTCGTGCGGCCCGCCCGCCACCGGCGACTCCGGACCCCCCTCGCCCGACTCCGTCAGCATGGGGAGCGACGTCGCCTCCTCGTGCTTCCACTTGAGCCGCCGATACTCCCCCTGCAGCACCCTGGGTGGGGGCGGAGGAGAGGAAAGATGGAGAGGAAGGCAGCTGCAGCACAGACACACGACAAAGCCTGTGCAATAACTGTGTAATTAACATTGCAATACACTGTAATAACACTGTAATAAGCTATACTAACCTATCCGGTGTTACCCGTGTGCATACTGTTGTATAGTTATTATTATTATCATCATTTATCACGTATAGAAATATCCAATTATATTCATAGTCTAATTATACCCAGCCACGGAGCCCCTCCCCCGCCTTTATTCGTACTTTCTCTTTATCTGATGCATAGAGCACATTTTGTTAATCATTATTTTTCCATGCAGCTTGGCTGTCTGCACTACAATGCACCTATTATTACCAAGACAAATTCCTTGCACATAAAAATGTACTTGGTCCAATAAAAATATTCAGATTCTGATCATGAAAAACGTGCGTTAAAAAGGTTGAAATTCCTGCTCCAATCATTTAGCCCCAAATTACTGATAGGACAGTTTACGCAATACATTGGTGTTTTTGAGCCCCCTGTGTACACAGTCATGCTTGCGTTCACCTGGTGTATCATCAGTAATATCTGCAACAATGCAGCTTGAGCAATACACATGGGTGAAATACTAAGACACAAACAACAATTAATATTTTTTTTGAAAGTTTTTTTTTTCAAATTATTTTAACCACATGGTCAAAACTGCACAAACTGTGTCAAAGTCCCAACTATATTAACACCCTATGATTTATGGGTATTGCCAGTATGGTTCAGGTGTGTGTGTCAGCAGAGTAAATGACTCTCCAGTCATAAAATAAAAAAAATTAAAAATAAAGTAATAAATAAAGACATCAGAGCACTCAGTGGCATCATAACGGGAGAGATACAATTGTAGAAAGAAATGAATTGGGTCAAGGTTCCAGACACCCGAGGGGTGCATGTGTGTGCGCTTGCGTTCTCTCTTTATCTGTGTGTATGAAAAGGTCAGGGGCAAATGGAAGACAAGAGCAGATAATTGGTATGAATCATACAAATAAAAATGCCTCTGGTATTAAATTAAGGGGACAGGATGTAAAAAAAAGAACTCCTCTCATTTGGGCGAATGGAGAAAATAGTCTGAAGCTCTTAGATCACATCTCCGAAATAGTTTGCCTTGCTGTATTTCACCAATGCACCAAATATCCATAATAACATTCTTGTGTTTTCCTTGGATGTATTCTTTTAAGGATGAACGAAGCATTTCTCCCATGTACAGCAATGCTTTTTCATAGGGTCCTATAAGCATTACAAAGTGGGGTTTTTTTAAGAATGGAAATCTATATATACCAACATTTGTACAATCAAAGGTCTAAAAGTCAAGAGGACATTGCCTTAAGAGCAATCTAGAAAAATATACACACACATACAGTACATCAACTGAGTGGGTTGAGACAATGGGTTATACACAGATATATGGCATATAACCTACAAGCCTAACATCCATTGGAATAAATTGACAGTACACAATATCCTCAATCCCCAGTGGTGGAAGAAGTACTTAGACCTTTTACTTGAGTAAAAGTACCAATACAGCATCCGCACTACTCCCAATCACCGACACCATCGCTGGGCTACTTCCACGGAGTGAGACCTGAGAAAGTTCTGGCCCAGCCACTGACCTGTTCTCGTTCTCCAGGCGGGCCAGGGTGTGCTGGAGCTGCTCCTTGTCCTGGTACTCCAGGTGGGTGAGCAGCAGGTACTGTCCGCAGGGCGAGTCGTGGTCCAGAGCAGGGCTGGAGTGACGCAGGAGGTACTGATCTTCATCCCTGAGTCCCCCACACAGGAGACAGCACACTGAGCCTCCAGCACACAGCCACCAGCAGCACAGAGCAAAGCCCGGGATGGCGACAGCAGGACGGACTCAAAGCGACAGGACAGGGCAGCATAGGCAAAAAAACTAAAAACAAAAAAAAACATAGTTGCAAACAAGAAAAGGAAGCATGAAGGAGGACACGTTGGGACTGGAAAATACTGTGACAAGATTGGATGGAAAAGCTTTGTATTGAAGAGGGCAGGGACAGAGTTCACCTGAACACAATGCTGTTACCTAGAATCAGGACTGCCAGGAGTTCTTTACTGCACTGCTGAAGTGCCTTTGAGCGATTCAATGTTAGCTGTGCTCCATATCACATAAATTTATCAGAGAAATGCAACAAAGAACAGCACATGCCTTTGAGTTTAGCGTAATATATCTGTGTAGTGCACATAATGAGCCTCCTACTGAGAGAATTGTGTTATTTACAACCAAATGTTTACGTTTTGCTCCAAAAGCGCTGAATACAGTAGAAGTTCAGCGATGGAAGCATGATAATCAATTACTGGTTTATAGTTGGAATAAATGGAATAAATGGACAGCACATTCCCCACAATCCACTTGATTCTCCAGCACGCTGATGTTAGCTGTAAGATTTGCAGTGTAATGCAAACTGACACACCATGATAAGGGAGACAGGATTAGGAACCGCCAGCCCCCACTTTGTTCCACGTGCCATATGTTACAGCAAACCTCTGGCACCGAATCCCCAGCACTAAAAGCATTACTCACATTACAAACTTCCGTAGGCTGGGATGTCCAGGTAAATTTAATTACCTGGAGATGAAAGATTTTCTACTGTTCATGAATTGCAAATTACCAGCTAAAGGGAACTCTGGGAAAAAAAAAAGAAAAAAGAAAAAGCAATGACACAAAAGGACGGAGAAGGGGGAATAAAGCAGATGGGCAACAGAGCGCCTTAACGGGGGCCGTGCACGCCATGGAAGCACATACATGTATGGCATGCACGTAGCATGTGCAAAGCTATACAGCAATAAGAGACTCACAGGCGGAGAGACAGACAGACAGCAGGCAGTAGAACCCAACACAACAGGGTACAACGTACAATAGCAATGAACAACACAGCAACACTGTGCATGTTAGATGCATGTTAGAAATGCATACACACCCACGCACACGCACACACTCTCCCATACACACTTGTGTAAGAAGCCATGCCCACGCCCACGCACACACACACACACACACACACACACACACACACACACACACACACACACACACACACACACACACATTTTTTCCTCCAACAAAGCTCCACCCCGGTGAAAACAAGGACAAGGCGACTGAGGCAACAAAAGCTTGAGCTTGAGCGGCACAGATATCAACGCTAGGAGGGCGGAGTGAATACAACATTATACTGATGAAAACCTGTTAATTTCCTGCATAGATTGTGTGGATGTTATGTTACCACACACACCCACACACACGCACACACACACACACACACACATACATGTGTGTGTGTGTGTGTGTGTGTGTGTGTGTGTGTTTTGCTTGTAGAATAGAGAGAGATGTGGACAAACACTAAGTAAAACTCAGTAATCCCCCCCCGAGCCCCCCCCAACCCTTCCTCCAATCAGCCCTTTCTGTTCCTGCATCAGGGCTCGCCTCCTTCATTTTCACATTCACATGAAAGCTCCATAACACTTCATCCCCTTTGCCGTTCTACCACTGTAATGCCAATCAGCCGTCTTGAGCCTTATAGAAATTCACATAAACACACACACACACACACACACACACACACACACACACACATCATTCTCAATTATAGCGTGTGTGTGCGTGTGTGGGTTAATAATGTGATTGCCTAATCCCTCCTGAACACACAAATGCATGCATTCCCAAACACAAACACCCACAAGGGAAAAAAATATCTATGTTTCAAATGCATACCCCCCAAAAAACAAATTTGTTCTTTCTTTGCCTTCATGTTTGACTTTATTCACTGTTTTTGAAAATACAAGACAATTATATTCAATTATCTATAAATAATAACACCCAAAGACTGGGTAGCACACACCTACACATTCAGCGATGGAGTGTTGCTTTAAAGAGGGTGTGTTGGGGTAGTAATGTACTCACAAGCTTTCATCAGGAGACAGGCTGTCTGTGAAGAATGAACAATTCTGGCTCTCCATTTCTGCCAATCTACACACAAGCACCCAAGCACGCACGCACACACAGACACACACGCGCAAGCGCGCACGCACACACACACACACACACACACACACACACACACACACACACACACACACACACACACACACACACAAACACACACACACACACGCACGCACACACACCAGCATGAGTAAGGGTACATCCTGCGGCAAAGGAGCAAAACACATTAATGATATTATAGACTGTGGGAAAGAGACAACACACAGATTGTTTTGTTTTATGGATAGCAAATAAACAACAAGCTGTTCACAAACATTTTAATGTTTAACAAGAGAGAATCAGATTCAATTATGTAGACATTTAGAACATTGTATGCGCTGCATGCTGATGGGACCAAGTTTACATCCGGAACAAAGCCTGCAGTTGATACGGCCTTTGTAGCTGTCCATGGTGCTGAAAGGACCAAGGAGAGCGACTCACTTAGTTTGGACGGACTGGATGGTTGTGTTGCACTGAACTGTTCCGGCATCCTGAGTTAACAAATGGTTTGAAAAGAAAACATTTTTCTCCCATCATTATGCATCCCTACCGAAAAAAAGGGTTATGCCCTCAGGATGTCGGGACAATTTGTAAACACTTCGGAGCTCAGCCCAGACTTGTGTCTGTCACCTCAGGGACAGCCCCTACACAGACTGCTGTGGGAACTTGTGCTACTGAGGTATGGAGGAGGTGGTGGTGGCTGAGGTGGGTTGCAAAACATAATGCAAGACTTACTCCAACATTATTTCCTGAAAAATTAATAAAACATTTACCAAATTCTAATTAACCCATACATTCCGCAATTCCATCAAGGTCCTGAAAAACACGCACACATAGCTATCTCCACCGCACCACCCTCTGTCCCCACCCGACATAACTACGCATCAGCCCATGTCTAACATACCACAGCGTCCTCTGCAGAATCTCATCAGCTGATGAAGTGAAGGATGAAAAGAGGGAAGGGAGGGATGGAGGGGGAGATAGTGTGTGATGTGATGTAGTAGTTGTCAGGGAGACCAAAATTACAGCCCCCACCGCTCTGCCGCTCCGTCCCCATCCACCTCCGCTGAGACCAGAACACAGTGAATGGACGATCAGAGCATAGCTTCTTACGGCAGCGTGGCCTCTTAACCCCGCTTTTCCTAATTTTCTGGGCCAGCCGTTTATTGAAACCCACTGTCTCAGTCAGAGACAAATGGAAAGTAAATGGGAGTGGGTGTCAGCTGAAAGCAAAGGGATGCTTGTTTTTGTGTGTGTGTGTGTGTGTGTGTGTGTGTGTGTGTGTGTGTGTGTGCGTGCGTCCTGTGGAAATGGATGTGACAGAACAAGGAAAAAGAGAGAGAGAAGAGAAAAAAAAAAGAGGAGAGACAGAAAAGATTTAATTTGGATGTAAATCCCCCCTGATGATGAAAGGATGAGATTCACTGGTGCCGAGATCAGATAGATAGATAGATAGATAGATCTGTAAAATATAAATTCCCTTGGATAAACACACAATGGCCATCATGACAAAGGAGCACACACACACCATCAAACACACGCACTCTCTGTCCCTCTCTCCCTTTCATGCACTCCCTCTCGTTTCTAGATTATGAATATATCATCCTGAAGGGGAAACTTCATACAATGACCCGCTGATCTCAGTCTTTTGATATCATCTTGATTTTTCCGTCAGCTTTCAAAGAGAACAGTAATGATGACATGTAGCGGAAATGAAAAAGAGGGGATTTCTGGCTGACAGGTGAGAGAGGACGGAAGGACTGTCGGTGAGCGAGTAAAAAAAAGAAAGACAAAAAGGAGGAAATAATTAAAGAAAGAAAATGTGAAGGGAACTAAAGGATTGTGCTTTGCAGTCAATTTCGCATTATGCCACGGTACAGATTAAAAAAATAAACGTGACCAGGACATAATAAAGACTGTCTACTCCAATTAAGCCAGCGCTCAGATCATGCTGGAGTAAAAGTAGAATTTTTTTTTTTATTTCGGCTCCCTTCAAAATCTGCAAATGGCAATGCTCATTCATTACCATACAGTAAAACTTACTAAAAGCACAAATGTGCCATCGTTTACTAACTAGTGGAGCTAGTATAGATTTATAGGGCTTCGCCGGGTCAGGTGGCCCAGTTCGCCAGACCGCCGGACCCCTCCTCTGGTCAGGAAAGGGCCGGTAAGTACCAGTAAGGCTACAAGGGGGGAAACATCAGGCTTTGCTGGACACTGGCTGTTTGCAGACGATAATCCAGAAATGCCTGGTTCGACCCGGGGGTTTGGTGGAGGCGTCATAGGTGGTGGTTCGTTGTGCATGGGGATATTCAAACGCATCCGATGGTCCGGCTCGAAATTTGTTACAAGGGAAAAAAGCATAGGGTACAGGCTGCGGTTACTTCCCGCCCGTTTCACTCCCTGATTTTGGGCACCAATTCGCCAGGGTTTGACACGTTGATGAGAGAGGCTGGGGGAGTGCATTCACGGTTGGTGAGAAGATGTGTGTGTTGCGTGGCGCGCGGTGACGCGGAGGAGTTGTCGGCGGGTGTGACGGGTGCGGGGGCGGCTGGGACCTTCCCTATTGACGATTTTCTGCTGGAGCAGTCGCGAGACAACGCGGGGCCTTTGGGCGGGTAGTTAAAATCGATGGCGTATCGATGCGCCCAGATGCCGTGCACACTCACCCGTATTTTTCGGTGATTAGGGACAGGTTATATGGAGTGAGCTGTAACACAGACAGGAGTGGAGATAATCTAATTGTTGGTGCTGAAGAGCCGCTGGGAAATGTTCTTCCAGGTGGCTCGCCATAAGCCGATGGCCAGTCACCTCGGTCACGATAAAACATGACAGCCGATAATGGCCAGCTTCTATTGGCTCGGCATTTGTGCGTAAATGGTGTGCCTCCGGCTATGCAAAGAGCAAAGAGCCCTAGTTGAGGTCCCGTACAAAAGACTCGGTATGGACCTCATCGGGCCGTTAGACCACAGTGCCCGCAGGTATCGTTATGTGTTAGTCCTAGTGGATTATGCAACCCGATACTCCGAGGCGGTGCCATTGCGCAGTATTATGGCCAAAAGTGTGGCGCAGGCGCTGTTTAAGGTAATCTCCAGAGTCGGGATTCTGAAGGAAATCCTGACCGACCAAGGCACTACCTTTATGTCACGTACACTTCAGGAACTTAATGAGTTACTGGGCGTACGCTCAATTCCGACCAGCGTTTACCATCCCCTGACAGACGGCCTGGTGGAGCGGTTCAAGGAGACGCTGAAGAACATGGTACGTAAGTTTTTTCACAACGATAGCTGTAATTGGGACAAGTGTTTGGACCCCCTGTTGTTCGCGGTGCGGGTGTTCCCCAGGCCTCCACAGGATTTTCTCGCTTTGAACTCCTCTTTGGCAGAGGATCCCAGGGGGTGCTAGACCTAACTTACGAAAACTGGGAGGAAGGTCCTAGCACCAGTAAAATTAAATACAGTATGCTATGGACCTGAGAGCAAACTTACACGCGCTGATTCGGCCGTTATCACACCTCTTATACGACGGGGGGGCTCAACTCTGACAATTTGGACTGGGAAACAAGGTGTTAGTGTTGCTCCCTAAGCCCAGCTCTAAATTGCTCGCGAAGCGGCAGGGGCCTTTTGTGGTCACACGGCGGGTTGGCGAGGTTGATTTTGACATCGAACGGTATGACAGGCAGGGGGCGACACAGATTTATCACTTTAACCTCTTAAAAGACTTCAGCGTTGCACTTCAGCGTTGCTTCGCTCTTGTTTACTCCTCCCTGCCAGGCCTCACGTCCTTCATACACCATCATATGGAGCTGACCCCAGGGGTGAAGTTGCGCTCTCGGCCGTATCGCCTGCCCGAACATAAATGCAAGAATGTGCAGGTGGAATTAGGCCATGCTGGACATGGGCATAATAGAGGAGTCCACGAGTGACTGGTCTAGTTCCATCGTGCTGGTGGGTAAGCCTGATGGGTCAGATCGGTTCTGCGTAGACTACGGAAGGCTGAATGCGGTGTCAAAGTTCGACGCCTATCTGATGCCCCAGGTCGATGAACTTCTCGACGGGTTAGGTACGGCTCGTTTTTTCACGACACTGGATTTAACCAAGGGCTACTGGCAGATTCCATTGTCTCAGGAGTCCAAGGAAAAATCATCCACTCCACTCCGTTTGGCTTGTACCACTTTCGCACACTTTTGTTCGGGTTCTTCCGTGCCCCAGCCCCCTTTCAGAGACTCATGGACTGCTTACTGCCTCTGCATGTCGCATAAGGGGACGCACCCGTGCGGTGCTGATTGGCTTATTGAGGCAGGGAGTTTTCTTAATGTTTGTCTGTCTTGCAGAGGGGATCGGCGCACGGGCACGTCAACCGACCAGGAGCCAGAGTGGAACGGCATTCCTCCTGCGCCCGAAACCACCATCATCATTATTATTAATATTATTAGTATTATTATTTATACTTCTGGCCTGCGAGCTTCTTGTTGCTCTGAATAATGAAACTCTCACCATGTCGGAACACCACAGCAAAAAGTACTCCGTCTCCCTCCCTAAACCCTCACCTGTGGGAAGAGACTGCCACAACGACCTACCTGTTTAACGACCGTTCGGACTTGCAACCAGCACTCCGACCAGTCGGTATTGTAGGGTATTGTCGTATTGTTGGTAGCATCTCATCGCACATCATCCTTTCTGGGTCTCAGTCTCTTTCCCAAAGTCGGTCAGTATTCACTACACTAGCGTTCGCAATCTCTAAGACTGAAATAGCGATAAGGGCGCGGGTCCTCGCTTATCGACCAATTTGCTTAACGACCTAGTCATAGGCATGCAACAATAAAAGAAAATGAAAAAATGAAAGCAAAGGACAGGAAAAAGGCAAAGAGAGAAAGGAGGAAGAGCTTAGGGAATATAGGACAGTTGTGCTTGCTCTCATTGTTGCTGTGTGCGGCAGGGGAAGCTTCAGGGTGGAACCGCACAGCAGCCCCTTGAAAACACGCAATATGCACACACACACATGTGTTTGCAAACACACAGACAGACACACAGACAAGCGCGCGCATGTGCCCGCGCACACACACACACACACACACACACAGACACACACACACAGGGTGTGGAAAAAATAACAGAAACACCACATGAAAAAGGAGTTTATCTTCAAAGTAATTAAATCACAATTATGCATCTGCAAAGGTGACTCAAATATCTGCCTCCAAATTAGCAGGATGTTTCAGTTATAAGACAGGACGTACAGTATAATTAGCGCCTTGATAAGAGACATCGCAACAGGAGCTAATTAACAGGGATACAAAGAGCCAAAATAGCCAGCCTCCAAAACTGCTGACTTATTTAATGTGTCAAGAGGAAAAGTCTTAAAAATCATGACAGCATGTGTGGAAGTTTGAACAAACTGCATCAGCAAAGAGGCTCAGCTCACAGAAAGTGATAGACGGACACTTAAAAGCATAACAAATAAATGCCATAAAAGCACAACCTCAAAAATGACCACAGAATTGAATCAGCACCTCTGGGACCTAGTCTCAACAAAAGACTCTGTGAGCTTCACAGGGTATAACATTTATGGCAGGGCTGCCATTAAAAAAAGGACTATAAGGCGATTTTACAAGACCTTGTGATACATTGTTCCATCATCAAGTTCCCATATTCTAAGGTTTATAATACCCCTGTAGAGACCACTAAAAGAATCCAAGAGCCTACTGTCCCCCCAACACCTGATCTGAACATCAATGAACGTTTATAGGAATGTTCAGTTGCTAGGGTGCAAAGTAAGCCATGGGTTCTCAAACCTTTTTCAACCAAGGACCCCTTATATGAGAGAAAATAAACAGTTGACCCCCTCACGTATGTCCCAAAAAAATAATTTGTTATTAGGCCTTTTTCACACTTCTACATGTGGAAAAATAAACACAAATCAAGGGAAATGTATAAGAAATAATTGTAGTGCATTTCAAAATGCAAAATATAAAAACAATGTATTCAGTGTCTAAAAGGAGATAATTATATATGTATATATTGAATAAAAATGTTATATTATAACATTTCTAAAAATTAAAAGATGTACCCCTTCAAAGGACACAAAAAACCCCACTCTGACCCCGTTTACACCTGGCATTAACATGCGCCTTTGGCGATCCGATCACAAGATCCGATCACTAATGCCCTGTGTAAACGCACCCAAATGCATCCTCAATGCGGTTTGAGATCCGATCGCTCAGGCCACATTGGGAGGTGGTCTGGGCCACGTTTTTTTTAGCAGTGTGAATGTGAATGTGTCCTGGGCCACATTGAAGGACCGCCTACTCAATTGACGTCCTCTGCGTCGCACTCCAACGACGTTGCATTAAAGTCTGGTCGGGAAAGTCTCCCCGTTACAGAAGTGCAGGATTTGTTATTCACAAGTAGGCCTAAAGTATTTACACAAAAAAACTTCCAGTTTTTTTTTGCATTTAGAGTGGGGAAGTGAGATCCGATCACTCGAGACACAGGTGGAGACGCATTCTAATACCAGGTGTAAACAGAGCTGTCTCCCATTCTGATTGGATCACCCAAGACGCATGTTATGCTACGTGGCAGCCCACAGCTTCTAGATACCTCAGTTACTAGGATGGTAAAATCCAGAGAAACGCATTCCGTTGCCTCAGTACGTGTACTCCGTACTGACTGACTGTATTAGTTGAATCTAATTATAATCAAATGGCAGGTGTAAACGGGGCCTTTGAGAATGACTGAAAGAGACTTCCTCCTCCTTCGTCCCCGCCGAGACCAGAAGAATGGACACGCACTCTAGGGCATTGTTCACTAGTGATCCAAGGGAGGACTAGCCGGCCGCTCCGAAGCCGTTCTGTTCTAGGGTCAGTCGTTTTTTCTGCATTAATGTTTCACAAGGTGTTTCCATTGTTTTGTCCATTCCGTGTACGACCACAAACACATGCACAAACTCTCCTTGAAAGTGTTGTCGGTCGGGGTGTGTGGGGGGGGCGGGCGACACACATTTCAAACCTGTCAGGCAAACACTGAGCTGGGCTGACGGCTCCCAGGCGACCTGTGGGCAAGTGGCTGCCAACTGGATATAGTGGACCCTGAAGACCCCGCACACACAATGATCCTATACTCCACTGTGTGTGTGTGTGTGTGTGTGTGTGTGTGTGTGTGTGTGTGTGTGTGTGTGTGTGTGTGTCTAAGCTCTGAAGGCGAAAAACAGAGGGGGCCGGGAAAATGCATAAATAAAGAAGGGGGGGGGTTACCATGCAGTTAAGGCCAGAGCTCTGCACGGAAAGAGGCCGAATCAATACTTCAATCAGTGTGTGGTGAAGGCTAAGGTGGACGGGGGGAAACGGAGAAGAGAGGAGGTTGATGGTGAGGGTGGGTGGGTTTGAACTTTAGTGCATATTGTATATACAGGAGATACAGTATATATATATCTATATAAACATACAGTATACTGTGTGTACGGTGTATATAACATACCTGCTGGCGTAGTGTTCGATCCTGCTGTGTGTGTCCGCATGTGGCAGCTTGGGCGAGGTGCACGGCCTGAAAAAGATGAGAGCACGTTGAAAATGCTATCACGGTTTCTCCAGCAGTTCAGAATACTAAAAACATGGCTACTGCACGTTTCCTCCCTCCGCCGCCCGCACCGGTCCAGATTTGTTTTTCGACGCCCGCCGTTTAGACGCCTGGACGTGACGTGGTCGTTTTCCACGCGCTACTCCGCTGACATTAAGGCGGCCGGGTTCAGATTGAGGGCGAGGGAAGATGAAAGGCTCACCCATGAAATTTGACGGGCGTCAAGATTGTAATCTGTGATGTCAGCGGCGGACGTAGCTCCGAGCCATTACACTGATAATGGACGGCTGTCACCCCGGAGGCAGAGCTTTCTTCAAATACAAGCGGACCACAAGAACTTTTTCTTTTTTCTCTCTCCTTCCTTTCATCTGGACGGGGCATTCAGCCATTTACTAACGAGTAATCCACTTTCACAGTATCGACTGCCGCGTCGTTATCTCGGTTCCTCAGAGACCACGGATGCAGGATCAACCAAGCGGAAGACAGCAAAACAACATCCTTGTTTTTGATCAATTAAAACAGGGTGAGAGGGCGAGGAGATTTTTTCAGGTTTCGACCACTGAAGTGCTCACAGCAAAAACATGGGCGTGGCGACGTCGCAGACCCGTGCGCCGGCAAATTTTGAGGCTGCCGGAGCGCGTTGGTGGACGCCGAGGTGTTAGGGGAAAAAAAAATCGGACAAAAAAACAGAACCCAGCGCTGAGATGTAAAGGTGCAATCAGTCCACATGTACAACAATCAGTACGCAGGGAGCGGCGGTCCTGACACTGCACTTTTGTAAAATACTGTTTTTTTGTGCACTTTCAAACCTTATATGCACCAAATTCACCGAACACATTCAATTACATTGCAATTGCAAATGTCAAGCAAATGTCGACCACCGCACCGAAATTTAAGAAATAATCCAGATGCTGAAGACGATTATTCTGAACAGCTCTGCGGCGGGCGAGGCAGAACTGGGACCAAAAAAAATTGGCCCTGGCAATTTTTACCCGGGGGGAGTTAGAACAGTTAGAATTCTAACTGAGGAACTTCAAATGACCTTCAATCAGTCAGAAAAAGACAATATGGCAAGGAAAATATTATAAGTATATAATCTTCAATTCTCTCAAGACAAAAGTATAGCACATGCTTTTTGATAAAGCATGCAGATGCGTGTGGGTGTGTTTATGTGTGTGCGTGTGTGTGTGTGTGTGCGTGCGCGCGCGTGTGCGTGTGTGCGGCGCGACGGAGCAGATCGGTCCGCTGAACGGGTCGTCGGACCCGGACGCGTCCGCCCTGGAGATCTCGGCCCGCCTCGGTGAAGGACGCACCGGGTTTCACGGAGAGACTTACTGTACCGTGTCCATTGTCTCTGTCCAACCATGGAGTTTACCGACTTCAGTGACCGAACTGGAGTCGTATTGCCGTTGCGCGTAAAGCAACGATAAGTGGACATTTTATAAATTCATTTTTGTGGGGGGTGGCTCCTGGACACTGGGTTTTACACATGAGCACGCAGGTTGAGGCCTGGATCTAAAAGCATTAACATATTATTTTGGAGCATCCCCCTGTGTGTTTCGGGACATCTCTCAGTAATTCCCTCTTGCAGCCCATGGCGGGGGCGTGCATAGCGCATGCCGTTTGGATCGGAGACCATCATCTCGAGTGCTCGCTTAGTTCTGGTGCAGAAAGTAGAAACGCTGTCTGGAAAAGTGACACCAAAAAGCAAAAAGACAGATTGGATGACTGATCAGTCAGCCTTCCGACAGCCCCCCCCCCCACCACACACACACCCACCCACAATCACTCACAGAGAGAAGACACACACACACACACACACACACACACACACCCAATCCACACAGGGGGGGGGAGGCGATGCGCGTGCACAATTCTGCTAATGTTGGGACCATAATAGGTCCAAATAGTTTTTGTTCACGACCTAAAATTCTCGCACAAATTCAACGATTATTATTTTCATTTATCTTTTATTTCATATCGGCCCCAAGGTGCGCCGCGCCACCGGGGAAATGCCCGGTATGCCAGATTACTACACCACCCCTGACCCCGGGCCAGCTTCTTCTTGAAAATTGGATCATGCTGATAGAAATTGTTAGAGATTATTACGATTATTTAATCTGTACGTACTGTACATTTAGACACCTTACATTAAATGCATAAAACTTCTGTTTTTTGTATGAGGAAATATGAATTCATGGAACACTGCTTGACTAAAAACATGACCAAGTGGAGTGCCAAAATCTCGGTAAATGACCCTGAGTACTGTCTTAGCCCCGAGCTATGTCTCATGACGACATCACAGATTAGAGTCTTGGCTCTCTCTTTTTTTACATTTTTTTTTTTAGCTTTGGGAGAGACTTGTCCGTGTGCATAGATTCAGTCTGACGGCGATTCAAAACAAATGAACGCCATTATGCTCGGTTTTGAATAGGGAACCGTCGCTTGGGTTCACTCTTAAAAAAGGAAGTCTAGCGAGGAGTGGCAGGGCACGAACGCTACCGCTGTTACTTTACGTCTGGAGAGACTTTAGATGCCTTCAAGTGGTGTGCGTGCGTGTGCGTGTGTGTGTGTGTGTGTGTGTGTGTGTGACTCACGTCTCAGAGCTCTCAGCTTCCAGCACAGATTGCACCGGTAGGTAACCTCTTTGCGGGTGCTTGCTGAAGTACTGCTTCGACCTAAACTTATTCTTCAGAGTCTTGGCAAAATCCCGCATTTTTTCCCCAGAGGTGGTCTGCAGTGTGATCAAGTCGGTCGGGTGGAGGTTTTGGGGATGCAGGGGAAGGGGTGATTTAGTGAGGGCGAAGAAGAGGAAGGGGCAGAAAGAAAAATTGCACCACTTAAGAATTCTTTCAAATGTGGCAAACAAAAAAAAAAAATTTCTCCCAGACGACTTCATCCGAAATTTGCGCTCGGGGCCCCCGGAGCCAGTCCACCAGACCGCTCGGCCACCTCACACTGCCTTTGCCTTCACAGGTTCCTTTCCCTGGCAGTTGGCTATATCAGTTTCTCTCCCCGCCACCTCTCTCTCTTCTTTTCAATCTTCACTATATATTTTTTTTGTTGCTTTTTTCATATCTCTCTCTCTCTCTCTCTCCTCCTGCTCCATGTTATCTCCACCAGTTCCTATTTTCTCCGTCTGTATTTTTTCCATACCACGCCCCCCCTCCCGCTCCTCCCCATCCACCACCCCAACACCAGCCTCTCTCTTCCTTCTCCATCCAGTGGAGAGTTATAGGCACCAGCCTGCCTGGCCATCGTGAAAAACTCCAGCGAGCTCCACTTAAACCATAATTCTAAAATACTGCCTAGTAGAAAAAAATCATTGTCCTGATGGCCCTTTGCCATATCTCACAGCTCAGCATTGATTAGAGCGGAATACTGGCACCGTCTCAGTGCGCAGAGGTCCCCGCAGATCGCTGCCGAACAGCTCCAGCACTCTATTGGAATTAGAACTCTTAAAGACTTGGCTATTGTGTGCGTGGTTGCTCTGCACTGAGGTCTTACAGGAGGCATACAGCCATGTATGGGTGTCGCAGAGGGCTCGGAATGTGGGATTCTACTGCTGGCTGTTAAATCCCGAAATACTATTTAGCGATTAGTGCATAGCTTACAGGTTATCCATATACCATATATCCTCAAATATAAACCGGTAGTCAAATAAAAAACAGGCCTCTAAGAAAAGCTGTGGGCGTGGTCTACACAAACAAATAAAAGCCTACCTCAAATGAAGACCAGGGGGAAAAACTGATCAGAGCTGCAGCGCTGTAAAAACGCAGTGTGTTTTTATTGTAAATGTATTTATTTTACTCAGTTTCCTACTGCCGCATGGCAGATTGCTTCTTGGGGCAAATGCTCTGAGCGCTCCCGCTCTCCAGCACTCCAAGCCGGAAGTGGTGCATTCAAGGCGAACTCGGAAAACTGTAATTCCACCATCGGCTACCACCACAAGTGCGACTTTTAGGGTAGCTACTTGTGCTCTCACATGTGTACATGTGTATGCATAGCATGGCATTCAGATGGAAGTTTGATTTAAAATGATTTCTAAAATATGATCAAATATACTTATTAAACAGAGGGAATTAGATATAAAAGCCTGCCTCTAATATAAGCCTGCTTCCAATAAAGGCCTGGTACCTTCTGCAGTTGAGGTTAATACAGTTGAGGAAATACAGTAGTTTAATAGGAAAAACCCCTTTTCAACATTGTGGATTCACTCCCTCTCCCTGTGGTAGAAGCGTATACATACATGTTTTTTTATGACACCCACCGCTGGGTATTCAGAATTTGTTACTTTTGGTGCAGCAGAGTCTTACTGGTGTGTAGTATTCCATGATGGGGTAGTGCAGCTTCTTTCCCTTGGTTGTGCGTCCTGTTAGGAAACATGTCTGGCAGATGTCCACATTGAACTGCTTCAAACTGCGATACCTGTCACGACAATACAACCAAGAGGTAGACTGATGCTTGTGTACGTTTTGGTATGTGTGTATGTGAATGTGTGTAGGAGTGTGTATATGTATATATATATATACAGTATACATATATATACAGTATATATATATACGTATATATACAGTATATATATATATATATATATATATATATATATATATATATATATATATATATATATATATATATATATATATTTATTTATTTATTCTGGATATGAATGTATTGTATTTGAAGGCCAACCTGAAGCCCTTGATGGGACACTGCTTGCAGACGTAGCACTTGGCCTGGTGCTTTGCCGACTCCGCCGCTGCCACTCGGTGGAGGACTGGCAGCCAAACCATGGACTGGGGCTCCAAGCTCATCCACTCCAGGAAGTGGGACACCTCGATGGCAGGCTTCCCCGGAGCCTGAGGGAGAGGAAAATGTGAACAAATTAAATGTAGAGCTGGCAGGTACGGTATGCACAGCAATGAGAGGAAGGGAGGCAGGCTTCCATTTCTGAGCTGTCAGCTCATTTTGTGATATTAAATAACACCTGAAACGTAAAGGAATAGGGAAAGGCGCTGATTGCAAGAAGATGAGGAAAGAGGGTGTGTAGAGACGGACATGAACTATGTGCCCTGTGGGGGCTAAAATAAGAGAACGATTCATCAAATGCTGTTGGTGACATTGAGCAGTTAAAAGTTCTCATATTGGTGCTGTACAATTGCTGACTAATTACTCACTATTCAAGTGAGAGAAAGTCAGAGAGAGAGAGAGATGACCGAGAGACTGATTTTGTATGTTTGTGTGTGTGTGTGTGTGTGTGTATGTGTGTGTGTGTGTGCGCACGCGCGCGCGCACGTGTGGGCAACAACCTGTTACGGATTCCAAATCTAAAAGGAAGTCAACCTAAGAAAGGAATGACTCGCCGAGCACTGAAAATCCGTAATGTGCTAAATTCTCATTAAGTCCGCATCAGAGATGCATTAAGAGGCTGATTTCCCTTGGGCTTCCTCCACCACTCAAGCAAAGCAGCATAATAAATGTGGGTTAGTGTGAGTCCGTGTGTGTGTGTGTGTGCATGCGTGCGTGTGTGTGTGTGTGTGTAAAGGAGCAGTGTTGCTCACTTGGTCTGTGAAGTGCACAGGAGTGCAGCCTCTCTGGGGATAAGGAAGCTCCTCTGTGCTTTCTCTGGCTGAGTAGTCAGTGTCTCTGTGTGTGAGGCCAAAATATCAACTTGCATACTGAGCACCTGGAGCCGGCGGTGATTGTTCAACGCAGGCGAGGTGCCCTATCGCTACACACCACGCTGAGCAGCCGGAGTGCTAAAAAACGAAATGACAGACCCACACAGTGGCAATTAAAACCTCACTATATACAGAGATCAAAGTTCTAAAGTATCCTGACGCAATTCACCGACAACGGCTCCATCCTGTTGTTCTACACTTCTATACTGTCGAAAGCTCCTTTTCCACCACAGGAAACATTTCAGAAACCGAGACTAGTGGTTCCTTATTTAGGTCCTCTCCCTTGGTGGAATAGGTCAACAATGGTTGACTATATTCCTAAAGTCTTCTGCCAAATATATTTCTTCACACCACGGTTGTGGCTTGCCAATGTCACAAAGTACGGACCAAAGCTTGACTGCTAACAATTTAAATACCAGGACTGTGGTATTACTAAAGATGCGCATTGTTAGGCTTGTTATCAATTCTTTCTTTCCCGCCAATTATCAAATTAATGCCATCTTCTGCTTTGACACCAGAGCACTGGAAGCACAAGGCATCATCCAAATCGTCTCCATTCCCTTCCGTAGTTCAGTTGATGAGTGGGGAAATGGCCCCCCACGGTTCGGCATTGCAGCACACAGACATTTCATCTGCGACTGAGAATAATTGACGCGGAGCAAAGACAGAGAGGGATTGATTTTAATCATCCACGACTAATTCTAAAAGTGTGCGGCAGAATAGAGGGTGTTTAATTGAGGGCTGTCAAGACAACAGGGTAATTAAGAGGTTCTGAACGGGCCACCTTCCAAAATGCGCCATAATTATCACTCCTATTGAGGAGAATGCCACCGCGCGCCGAGCTTTCGACCTAAACCGGGTATCAACCCGAAATAAGCCGTAAGATCAAGCAAAAGCAAAGGAACGAGATGGGGTGCAAAGGTTACTGTGATCACGTCCCCCACCTTAATGACAGCGAGGCTTCAGTACAATAATGTTCTGAAAAATGACATTCTCTGAGCTTTTTATGCCCGTTTGAATTTACTGGGGTGGTTGATGAGCCCATTCCTCTATGTGCCCTAAAAGCAGCTCTAATATCAATGGTGTTACATTTAATCTACGCATATAGGGAAAATGTTTGAACAAATGTTAACTGGAGGGGTTGACAATAGTCTAGTTCCAGCGTTTCATACATTGAAAAACTCTGAGGGTATTTAATTCTCTTTCACACGCTCAATTAGACATAATAAATCATTTTTAACAAAATAAACAAGATGGCGCCACAAACGGCAGCCAAGCGGAAATGGTGCGCACAAACTCCCGAAATGACAACCAGTTTATAAACTGTCCGAGGAGAGAGAAGAGCACATTCGATCAGTGCTTACGCCACCATCCCCGAGGCATTATCACGCCATTCCCCCCGCTGCGGCGGGAAACTCCGACCACGTCTCGCTCACCCCTCACCTCCTCGCAAACAGGCCAAACCGCCCGAACCTGTTGTGAGGAAGAGCCAAGACGACGCAGCGGAAGATCTGTGACAAAAGCCCTTGAGAGAGGTAAACCGAGAGAGGTTTAGAACCGCCACCGACAGTCTGGATTAGGCTGTGATGTCATATATTGGCTTCCACGAGGACAGCTGTACTCCGACAGGCACCAGGGTAGGCTATAACAATCCCGGGTTAACAGGCAGACGCAGACGGCTTTGTTTGAAAAAGGAGGAGGCATTTAAGAGTGGTGACGTGGATGGGTTTAAAGTGGTAAAAAAATACACGTTTGGCAAGGCGGTGAGGGGAGGCCAAACGGCGGTATTCTGCGACATTGGAACAGCAGTTCTCAGCCCACGACCGCTTCAGCGTGGAAAGAGCCGAAGCGGATCACCAGCCACAAAACCAAAAACCTTCCCACGCCCTGAATGACGTTCGACAGTCCTGGTTCGTCTTTCACTGTGTAGTTGAAAGACCAACGGACTGTTCGGACCCTGTCTCCCGACCCCCCAGCCGTCAGCCCCAGCACACCTGCACCTTCACTTGTCCCGCCCTTACCAAGGGCTTCAGGGCAGACTCTCCTCAATCATCAAGCCTGAGCACACACCCTTCCCCCATCACCTTCACACCTCTTTATTCAGGAGAGAGACATTAACACTGTGCAGACCAACTGTCTCCCGACGTTTTTAACAACTCACGAGAGGCCTGCGGGGTGTCAGCCTGCTTCAAAGGTTCCACCGTCATCCCCATCCCAAAAAAGCCTCGGGTCACAGGTCGTATTGACTACAGCCCTGTCACTCTGACTTCTGTGGCGGTGAAGACTTTTGCTACGCCTTGTGCTACGTCACCTCAAGACCATCACCCACCCCCTGCTGGACCCACTGCCGTTAGCCTACAGAGCCATCAGTTCTGTAGATGATGCAGTCAACGTGGCTCTCGACTTTATCTTCCATCACCTGGAGTCTCCTGGCACCTACACCAGGATCCTGTTTGTGGACTTCAGCACTATCAGCCCAGCTCTTAACAAGGACAAGCTCCTCAAGCTGAGCGTGCCCAATTCCACCTGCAGATGGATCACTGACTTCCTAACCGACAGGAGTCAGCACATAAAGCTAGGCAAGCACGTCTCGGACCCCCGGACCGTCAGCACCCACGTCCCTCAAGGTTATGTCCCCTCCCCGCTGCTGTTCTCGCTGTACACCAACAGGTGCACAGTCCACACTGTGAAGTCCTTCTATTTCCTGGGCACCACAATTGCTCGGGAACTCAAGTGGGAGCTAAACATCAGCTAGCTCATCAAGAAGGCCCAGCAGAGGAAGTACTTCCTGTGGCAGCAGAAGAAATTTCAACCTGCCACTGATAGTGATTGTGCACTTTTACACCGCCATCATTGAGTCCATCCTCACCTCATCCATCATCGTCTGTCGATGGTGCCCCAGCCAAGGACAAGGGCAAGCTGCAGCGGATCATTCGTTCAAATTCAAATCGTTCTGCAGGGAAGGGTGAGAAGGCTGCACCTTTCCTTCCCTCCAGGACATTGAGGCGGGCGGGGAAGATTGCAGCCGACTCTTTCCACCCTGGACACCACCTTTCTGAGAATCAGCCATCTGGCAAGAGATTGCGGTCCATCAGGACCAAAACCTCACGCTGCAAGTACCGTTTCTATCCCTGGGACTCAACTACTATCTCCATCACACACACACTCATACGCTCTCTCACTCACTCAATAACAATAACACTGGTGTTATAATTCACAAATGGTGATAAGGAAGTTATCACATAGTAATAATTGATATTATAATTTATAGTTTTCCACCTATATACTATAAATTTAAAAGCCAATTATATACCAATTATATAACAGTAATTTATCCTGTGCATAGTATAGCAATGCATCACGTGCTGTATATCTAACTTTCCTGTTTTGCATCACTGGCTATCAAACACTTTCCTATTTTATTTATGTTTATTCTCCTTTTTTCCGACTGCTAAACTTTTGATTTTTAAATGCTACAGGAATGTCCGTACTGGAGTGCACCAAACCTCACCAACAGAAATTCCTACTAAATGCAAATTTACCTGGCGAAATAAAACCCATTTTGATTCTGATCAAGTGACAGCTCCCTGGTTTGACATAATCATATTTTATATACCCGGACTGAGATGAAAGACATTAATATGTCAACATTCACTTTTCCTGTCAGCTAAGGTTTTCCGCCTTCAAAGGAGGCTGCCTTGCATCTAACTGTGCCAGCGGCAGCAGCAGCCCCGCGCAAATACCAAATCGCACATGAGGGCGAGTCGACGTGTGCAGCCGAGTCCACATATCACACACATACACACACACGCACACACTCACACGTACAGCGGACGCCATATTATTCCTACCACTCGAAAGCAGCTCTGCACGCTGGGCTCCACGTTGCTCCCCCCGAAGGCGGCCACCTCTCCCAGCTGGCGGGGGATCTGGATGGCCTCATGGAGCAGCAGACTGAGGTGGCGCTGGTCCGTCAATCCCCCCGGCCCGGACACCTGACGGAACAAGTCTGCCAGCACGGAAAGCAAAAATGCCACACTTCTGAAGGCAATACAATACTATAAAATAGTCTTCTGCCGTTTAAAAACATGTGGTATTTAAGCAGGATTTCAACTGAATCTGACTAGACAACAACTCTGGAAGTCACATTCATTTTCATCAACTCTTGCGGCTCTTTAGCGTCTGAGAGTACGACCGGATGTCACTGCTTTTATCGAACTGAGCTTAAACCTCTGTAAATAAGTTACATATATAAAATAATGCTGACGTTGGGTGTCAAAATATTCACTATCACTAAATCTCTTTTCGCAAACACGCACGCACAAAAAAACGGCCGCCAGAGAGAGGAGTTCTAAGAGTCGAGATTCATTGTCGGATTCCGTTTAAAGCCGGCTTTGGTCTTTCACAGCAAATGCTGGTGTATACATACATATTAGTTAATTTACTCATTCTGTGGGCTGTCAGTGAGCTGTGAAGGCTAAAAAAAACAATAAGAACAGGGCTTGGAAAAAAAGACCTACCATATTCTGCACCGCTATAAAAGGTGAATCTATAGAATGGAGTGAATCTGCAGTCGGCAGTGTGCGAGGTGGTATTAAAAGGCCAGGCCGGCTCTAATTGCAGATGATGGAATGGCCCTGTGTGTGTGTGATTGTGTGTGTGTGTGAGACACTCCCTGTCACGGAGCAGATGAGTGCCGACAGTCATGCGAAGGAGCCACACAGCCCTAACAGGTGAAGCAGCCGGCGTAAACACCCGCATGCTAAACAGACTCCTCCATGCACTCTCTCAATCACCGGGTGAAAGAGCACTGAGAGGGTTTGGAATGTTTCCACAGAGGAGAAAAGGCTAAGTGACAGCAGCGTTACACTGGGGGTCCAGGTAGGTTATGAGGACGCAAGATGCTTTTATATGAATCCGACAACGGATTTAACCGTTCGAACCCGCCTACCCCCACCCATTCCGGCAGCCGTGGTGGTGCTAGATTTCGCATCATTCCATGTCTGAGAAAATGTGAGCGCTCAGTTTCCCAGTGTGTTCTCCAGTACAGCTGAGGTTGGTTGGACATTTACAGTTTTCAATGAATGAGAAAGAGTTGAAAACGTCAACAAAATAAAAAATACACTCAATGAATTAAAAGAAAAACAGATTTATTGATTATTATTATTATTATTATTATTGATTTATTGTGAATATGGTGAGACCCAACGGTAACGTAAATTATTTATAATTTAAACTTTTTAAATGTATATTTATAATTAAGTTTCCAGTAACGCTTCCAATAATACAAGCTTGCCATACTCAATAGTGGCTTCCCGTCGCAATGTCAGAACCAACATCTTTGCAAATTTCAACACAGCTGGATCCTCGTTAGGACACAAAAATTGGTTGTGAGCGCTTTGTGGGCTCACTCTCCAAAGAGAGCATTCAGACTTCCTTCATTGTCGTCTTGTCGGATTCGGTGTAAAGCCGCCTCAACAGATATGTGGAGCCTTACATAAGGTTTCATCTCTAGCTTTCAGGGGGTCTCTGGCAAAAGCTGGAGTTGTTTATGGTCTGTTTAAGCGGACTGGAGGGGTTTCCAGTGCAGATCGATACACAGATAACCGGGTTCCTGCAGGTCAGGTTTATTTACAAATAGTATCCGATTAATCACAGAGCCAAACTGGCGTAGCCTCCTTCCTGATCTCAGGAAATAAGGCTCATCCCTCTTTCCAACCGATGAATTATCACAGAATGTGTCGGCGTTCAGCTTATCATGAGCTGGCGAGGACAGCCTGCCAAGGAGCGTGGAAGCCTGGCGCAGGATTGACAGCGTGGTCTGACAACTGGTGGCCAGCTAAACTGGGTCCAACTGTGATCAGTTCTAATTCTCTCACTCCTCCTCACACATATTTACAGGCTGGCTTTGTAAAACAGGGATATTGTGGTGTGGGGATGGTCTGGTTTGAGCAGCCACACCTCACCTGGATCTAGGTGAGTGGGATCGGAGTGGCTGCATACCTGTTGCTCGTTGGTTGGTCTAACGAGGAGCAGGTAAAACCCCCACCCCCAGACACACTCAGGATAGGAGCCCTGTCATGACACATGCTATCTGCTCCTGGCTAATTCCAACTGGCCCACTCTCTACAAAACCAAACTGGTGTGTCCACACAATGCTGTGGACACACCACACAACCTACAGCACAATGTGTGTCTCTGCCGTAGGGTCCAGAAAACGCCACCCAGGTGGCGTGTGGTAGGAGAAACTGCCACAGATATAGCGTCAAAGGGCTTTCTTTTCTTGGAATATAGCACTGACTGAATTTAAAAGTATCACAGATTTTAATATTTTTTAATTTTTAAGTAAGCAGGAGGTACAGGAGCTTAATATCCATTTCAAGATGGCGGGAAGGATAAAAGAGGAATTAGAGAATGAAAAACAGAGGATGGGAGAGGGGAATTCTCTCTGGTTAGAGCCTGTGGTTAGTCTTCCTGCTTGTAAGGAACAAAGTGTATTTTGTGAAACTGGAGAAAAAGCTTCCTCCATTATGGCAGCATAGTAATTTCCTCCATTAAGCTAAGTGGATATCTTTATATGATGCTGGCAATAATGACAGTCTTGTTCTGGCCCATTGTTCTGCAGTTGAAGAGAAGCATTAGAAACACGGACGGGCCTCCCACTCACATTTGTACTTCTCCTGGACGTCGGCCTTGCACAGGCTCACCAACCCCATCTTGAAGCTGAGCACTCGCACCTTGCCGTTGCGAGAACTTGCAGGGGGAAAAGAACAAGGAAAGTCACAAAGTTGGGTATTGACAGCTGAGTAGGAGTACAACAAAATAAAAACGGTATTGTGTCACCAACAGTCGCCACAGAGCGGTTGAGCCGTGAGGACAATGTGGACAGGAACGATGCGGGTCAATGCGGCATGGCACAGTTCAGCCCCACGGCATGAAATTGTATTAAGAGAAAACCCAAAGTTACGGAAGTGACTTCAGGGAAATGGTGAAGTGATACGTCCATGGGTCTATGAGCAGAAGAGCAATGAGTCCATTAGATCAAAATAACATATACACACTGTGTGAGCTTTCCACAAGGATGTGTGTGTCCCACTGGTGCTTTTCTTTCCCATGGCTGAATAAATAGTTTAATCTGCAACCAATGACAAGACCAGTGAGTCGAACGCTGCTGTGTGTCCTGACTCGCCTAAATGGGTCACGTTCTTGTTGTTGTGTTTTGTTTTGTCCCCTCTGCAGGCATGGGGTGGGGGGGCTGGGGGCATCGGGGACAATGGAAGCGCACAGCTCATGCAAGAAGCTCCGCGACCGCATTGTTTAACACAATTAGACTTTGGGTTGGAAACCCACAGAGTTACAGAATCAACATCCCAGTCGCTGAGTGAGCAATGAAGGATATTAAGCTCATCGGGGAGTCGCACGAACGCACGCACGCACGCACACACACACACACACACAGTAAAATATTCAATCACAGAGCGAGTTCAGACTCTGGGGCTGGATGCAGTGCAGTCACTTAAAACAGCATATGCTCCAAATAGGTGGAAAAGACACAGTGTGGACGGTTCTGATTCGACAGGAAGAGGCAGCACGGCCGGATAAATATTACTTATGCATTCTATGTGAAATATGGGTTTGTGAAGCCCTTTGAGCCCTTGTGATTAAGGGCTATATAAATAAACTTGACTTCACTTATTTCTATTCATCTATCCATCTCTCTATCTGTATAGCTATCTATCTTTGGAGGCCATTAGAGTCATTAAATGGAGACCATTAGTGCTCTTTCACCGGTATTTGATGGGAGGTTGGGACGGGGCTCCTGAGGCCTGGGGAACGGACGTAAAGCACCGGTTGTCGAGTGCTTCTCACACACACTTTCCGCTGTGTGCCTCGCGCCAGGTTAAATATGTACAGCGGTGCCGTTCCCACGGTGACAGGACTCTCCAGAAGCAGAGGACAAAAGTGCAAAAGGCACACACATACGGAAATATACAAGGTCATTCACGTCCACACACATACATTAAGTCACACAGTAATAGCTACAAACCATTCACTCAACAGTGACACACTTCACACGTTCAGCAAAAGAATAACAAAAAAAGTAAGTTGAATGAAATTTTATGTGGTTTTCTATTGATAACAACACATATTTAAGAGCCACCAAACAGGTTTGCTGCACTCTGGTGTTGCAGCCTCCACTGTGCTCTCAGTGGAGGCCGTGGGAGTGGGAGATCGTCAATCAAGAGGAAACAGAAAAGTGAGTGAATGTGAGCTGGACAGCCATGCGACAGGATAACCGTCCCCATGTCCCAGCGGGAATAATTGGACTTGTGCCCGGCCCGTGTGATTGGAGCTGTGGTCGTGCCGCGGTCCTTTATAGATCCCTGTGCAACAAGGCATTAAACCAATCACTCCAGCACAACACAGACACCAGGCTGTACTTGATCTCCTTCAAATGGCTTTGTAGTGGTTGTTTTTAAAGGAGGGAACGTTATAAATAGTGGTTGTGTGTTTGTGCCGGCGTGGGTGTGAGCCTGAGGGTGCATGTGCATGAGTGTGTGTGACTCTATGTCGATAGCAATATTTCCCATGAAAGTGACTCAACTCTTCAGGACCCACCTTCATAAGATTCTTCAACCCCTTCTACCGTTCCCTAATCCGAGAGCGTTTCCTCTGGCCCTACCTTTGTTAATAAATTACTTTGTCCAAGCTGGCTTTTTCAAAGCTCATTTGAATCTACTTTTAAAGCCCATTAAGTGTCTAATGCTCTACTTTATGTGCCTAAGAAAGTCTATGCAATATTAATGCTCCTAGTTGTAAAACATCAGTCGATTTGAAGTGTTTACGAATCAAAAAACTCCTGAGAGTATGAAAGTCATGAGAGCTGAACTCGATTAAACATAATTAAGCACATTTTCAAGTGGCAATTTCGAGGAGTTCCCTTTCATTGTTTTTGGCAGCGCCTATGGCGAAAAAAAGGTGATTGCAGGCGTGTGGCGGAGTGAATGCGTGTGAATGTGGTTTGTGAATGCATGGCGGGAAAGTCGCCACAGACACCCAGTTCATAAGACTCAGAATACTGCAAATACGAGAGCTTTCATCAGTGGCCCATAGGCTCAATCACATTTGTGTTACCTCATTCGGCGATAGTGACAGAACAGACATTTATTTAAATGAAAATCTTGGAGATTGGCACATAAAGTGACGGCTTCCTAATATGTTGACATTCACTAATCCAGTCATCTCAGGTTTTCCATATTCAAAAAGCCGTAGGCCGAGGCTTAAATGTGAATTGTAACGCATAAAATGAGTGGTGTTGGCTGCAAAAAGACCATTTGTCATATTCTCTAAACGAGGAATTAAACATGGGGTAATGTGCCAAAAAAGGATGAGAGCCCCAGTCTACAGACTACTACTGACAACTGCACTAGTTGTATCTGCTTTGCATGAAAGCTATGTACAAAAAAGAACACACGCTGTAACTGAGAAGGTTTTCCACAGTTACAACGGTCATTCCAAACCCCTTTTGCTGCTCTATTTCGCACCTGTCGTAGACGTTGAGGAGCCAGTTGAGACACATGTCCACACAGAGCGGGATGTTGATGAGGAAGGACCGCTCTTCCTCCAGCCTCTCGTAGAGCGCCGTCAGGGCATGGATCACCTCCACCACGTCCATCACGTGCTCCCCCTGCTGTAGCTCCTGCTCCCGGAAAACCTCTCCCAGGCTGCCCAGCGTCACCAGGTCCACTGGGAGAGAGAGCACACACACACACACACACACACACACACACACACACGCACACACACACACAATTACACGTTTGCTTCTCATAAAACAGAAATAAAGACGAAAAAATCTAGTTCTTCATGCATAACACAAGAGAATAATTACTGACAAGTTTCACCATCTTTAAACCATTTAAACCATTGACAGGTGTAGTGAAAAACATTGATCATCTTGTTCCAATGGCACCTGTCAAGGGGTGGGATATATTAGGCAACGAGTGAACAGTCAGTTCTTGAAGTTGATGTGTTGGAAGTAGGAAAAATGGACAAGCATAAGGATCTGAGCGACTTTGACAAGGAACAAAAGGAATGGCTAAACGACTGGGTCAGAGCAACTCCAAAGCTGCAGGTCTTGGGGGGTGTTCCCTGTATGCAGTTTCTCTCACCAAAAGTGGTCCAAGAAAGGACAACCGGTGAACAGGCGAAAGGGTCATGAACGCCCATGGGCTCATTGATGCACGTGAGGAATGAAGTCCACCCCATCTGGTCTGATCCCACATAAGAGCTACTGGAGAACAAATTGCTGAAAAAGTTCATGCTGCTATGACACAAAGGTGTCAGAGCACACAGTGCATCACAGCTTGCTGCGTATGGGGCTGCATAGCTGCAGACCGATCAGAGTGGCCATGGTGGACCATGGAGCATGGAGCAATGGAAGACGGTGGCCCGGTCTGATCAATCATGTTTTCTTCGACATCATGCGCATGGCCGGGGTTAGGGTCCGATCCGATGGAGAGTCTGTGGGATGTACTGGAACAACAGGCCCCACCTCACATCTTCCAGGACTTAAAGGATCTGCTGCTAACGTCTTGGTGCCAGATACCACAGGACACCTTCAGAGGTCTGGTGGAGTCCATGCCTCGATGAGTCAGAGCTGTTTTGGCGGCACGAGGTGGAGCTACACAGTACTAGTGGTTATTAGTGTTGGTTTTGATGTTGTGGCTGATTGTTGTATATCATTTGAAAGCTCTTGATGAGCTCTATCAAGTGGTAAAAGGACACAGTCTCCATACTTTTATTTTTTCAAATAAAGTTTGAAAACTTAAAGGGCGTCAGAGAAGTGCACTGAGCTTGGTACTTGTTTTTTACGCAATTATCTCTTAAAACAGAAAATCCCTTGAGCCTAACCTATATACAAGTACAAGTGCTTCATAAATGCTGCTGTTGTTGAAATAATTACAATTTATCAAATTTTGTTTTTACGCTCCTGTAAAATTCTGAAGATGTCAGTGACGTCCCTTTTGTGCTCAGCCCTCGCTAATATAGCTTTTTGACTGTTACAACACACGCACATACATGTAATTTGTAAATGCACATGGATGAAAGGTCTCATACAACTGCGTATTCAGCTGTGAGACACACACACACACACACACACACACACACACACCCACACACACACACACGCAACAGTAGTGCTCATTCACCTTTTACCCACTTAGGTCATGCCAGATGTTTCAAGAGCATCGACACAAATTTGATTGTGCTCCTCTAAACTAATTTGTGGCCCATCCCCGGGACCGGAGCTAAAAGGGTGTCCTTTGCTGCGAGGTATAATTGTATCGATATAATTGCAGGATAATGGTGGTGGAGAGAGGAGATCGCTGGAGCGCTCTCCAGCATGTGTTAGAAATCACACAGAAAAAAAGGGAATTTCGGGCGGACTCTCACTCTCACACCGCGCCACCTCATCACACACAAGGTGCAGGGGAGAAAATTTTGGAAATCTCTGGTAATTATTGCAGCCGGGCAATTAATTCTCGTAGGCCTGGTGGACCAGAAGAGGGTGAGAGAAGAGGGTGGAAGATGAAGAGAGATACGGAGGGGAATCATGAGCGGGAGGACTTTTACTTAATCTGTAAAAGCACAACGTGCTCTGAGGGACCAGAAATAAGATAGGAACGGAAAGAGAGAGAGGGAGGGGAGGGAGAGAGGGAGAGATGGGGAGCAGGGGAGGGAGACGGGGGAGGCTTTATGTCACGAGACAAGGCAGAGGGGGAGAAGGAGAAGGGGTCGGAAGTTAAAGGAGACAAGCGTGAAAGAGGATGAGATTGACCGCCCGCAGTGAGGCCGAGGCCACAACACTGATTTAGGGTCAGCAAGGAGAGGGAACGCAGGGCGGTGGGAGGAGGAGAGGGGAGAGGGAGGGAGAGAGAGAGAAAGAGAGAGAGAGAGGAAGGGACGGGATAGAGGGTTATTGTGCTACTTAACCAAGAGCGCTTTCTTTTTCTTTTTTTTTTTTTTCTTCCCGGCGGCGCATTTGTATGAAAAGTCGATAGGATGACATGACGGTGAAGGACTTATCGTGCCGTTACTTTTTCCAGGGTTTGGCACGTCAGCCACATTTAAAAATATCTCTAGTCAAACCAAGACTGACGGCCAATTACTGTCAAGCAGCGCTCCCCTGAACCGTACATCTCAACATTTCAAAGGTAAATTCGGAATGGAGATTTTTTTGGGGCTTCCCAAAGTTGCATTTGAGTTTTTTGTTTTTTTTTACGGATCAAATCTACAAAGATAAATGCTTCCGTCGGCCGTGCTGGATCAACCACGAGGCATGGTTTTAAAATGAGGACGGTAGAGGAGACAATGTGGGATTCGGGGAATGGAATCGTGAATCGTGAATAGGGGGCAGGGGAGGAAAAAAAAGCAATCGGGGGGGCGTGGAAAAATCGATGAACCCTGAATAATAAATACATAACTAAAAGTATATGGCCCCGAAGGAAAACAGGTTTTTACGCCTCATCCGTGAGTCTGATTGTCTTCCCTTTGGCGAGGCAAATTGACCAATTAACGGCTCCAATTATCCGGCATGACAATGATCCAGGAATAAACGGAAATGGGAAGAAAACAGCGGCTGAGTGGTTGCACACTGCGACACATCAAAGTCTTTATCCGAGTGAGGAGGATCTCCCAATACATTACGCCGCACGCCAACTACCAAACAAACTAAGTAATTAGAACAGAATGGAGGCTTTTCCTTAACACTTCTTGTGAAGCTCAGACGTTAATCTCTGATATGTTGAGAAGGAACATACCATAGTAACCATAGTTATGTAGGGAAATTTCAGGTTAGTCACACACGGCTTGGTGCATTTTTTTGAACATGTTCTGAATAACAGTCATATGACATTTTGTTGAGAACTTTTTTTTTTTTGCAATTTCAACAGTACATCAAAAAGTTGTCTACGGCAGGTTGCCGGCAGGAAGCGGCGCAGCTTCCTGTTTCTAGTCCCTTAACTTAGCGTGGCTGTAGCCGAAACATGCGGAAGAGCGAAAAGAGTCCATTGAAAGCTGGAAAAAAAACAAAAGCGGATAAAATGCGTGTTTTTTTTTTTTTTTTTTTCCAAGGCTTAAAAACCTGGACCGCGCTCCAGCAGAGCAGCACGTCTCTCAGCGCTAACGCGTCTGGCGAGCTCGCGCTACGCACGCTTGCAATAAATTATGGGAACCAACGTTTTAATGAGGTCCGGGTTGAAAAATGCCAAATCCAACCTTTAGCGGGTTTCAAAACCAATACAAACTCTCACGGCGTTGAAATATGCTTATTGCCCCTTTGGGATGATGTTTTATTCGGCGGATGTTTCCACCATCGATCCAAGGTTTGCGGCCGATGAACACGTACGTCTCAGCGCCCTCTGCACCCGCCGCAGCTTCATGGCGGTCCTGTACGCCGAGAACTTGATGTTGTTCAGATCCGCTGACGGGGGAAGAGGAGAGATACAAAAGAGGGTTAGAGGAAATGAGAGGGTGGGGGGGGGGAGGGAAACCCTGAACAAACAAAACCCATCCCCGCGCCGCCCCCCCTCACGGTGGCGGAGAGGGACGGCGCGGTTTTTCCCTCTCCCTCCGCCCCCTCTCTCCCCCCCTCCCGGTTATTACTCCCTCACAGAAGTCATTAGCGGCGCCACGATCTGGAAGATGTAATCGCTGGATGCGGCCGCACACGCCGGAGCGTCGCAGGTGCGGCCCCGCGAGTGTTGGCGGGGCGAGGCGGCGGCGGCGGTTATCCCTCTTTGCCGGCTTCCGATGTCAAAACAAGATTAACCCAAAGACACATGGTGTTGTTTAATCTCAAATTATACACAGCGATGTGGTGGTGGTGGTGGTGGGCGGAGGGGGTGCAACGACTGCGCCGGCAAAGGCACCGAGTGTGTGTGTTGGAGACGGCAGCCCCGTCGCGTCCGAGACGCAGGGCTTTTACGGGGTTCCGCCCTCGGGCGCCTAGAAAAGCACTCATGCTGCCGGTGCTCATGCTGCCGCTGCTGTGAGCGGGCGAGGTTTACATTGATGCCTTTGCACCACCCCCACCCCCACCCCCGCCCCCGCCCCTCCCCGCCCCTCACTCACCCAGCGCCTGATACAACTCTGTCATCTTTGGATGGTCCCAGCATGTCGTCTGGGCTTGATGGCTACGAGGGGGAGAGGGAGCGAGGGAGAGAAAGAGAGAGCGGTGAGATCAAGGCTGCGGGGAGGGGCGGTGCGGGTGGGGTTTCTTGAAAAAGCGAGGCAGAAAAGGAAATTCGGAGGCCTGGAACTCAAGGTAAAATGGAGCGCAAAACGAACGCAGTAGTGGCCGGGAGAAACAGGACCTGGCGCGGACCTGACTAGCGCGGTGGGGGATCAGAGGACGGTAAGCAGAGACAGAATGGAGGGGGGAGATGGGAGGGGAAGGGGAGGCTGCGACGCTGGTACGAGAGAACTCCGGCGGGTGAGGAGCAGACGCGCCGCCAACGCAATAAGGGAGCGATGCTCAGGCGTCTAACTGACAGCGCTGCTCTGCCGGAGACTCGCCGCCAGCAACGTAACGGGGTTCGCAACGAGGGGAGAATTCACAAAGAACGGACGGCGGCCATGAATTGAGCATCGATTGCGGCCGCTCTCTGTGCCGTCTCAACGTCCGATGCACAAAAGATATTGTGCAAATGACACGACAGCCCTTTATGTGCAGTGACTATAAAACATTTAAGTAGAATGAGTAAATCTTTAGTATAATAAAACGTACTCTACCCACACAGTTCATTTAGTACATGAATAAAATACGTATATATTTCCATTTTTACGAAATAAATTGTAGCTCTCTGAATTTACAATGTAGAAATTATGACAGTTCATTTGATATGTTTGACTCTAGCCCATTGTGTCAGTGCAAGTTCCTTGTGCGTTTTAAAAACCACCACAGACCGCTACCCGTTCTGCTACCTTCGGATCCCGCGACAGTAATAATAATTATAATAATAACGTTGAAATATTATTTAAAAATCACTGGAAAGTCCGGGCGTGACACTGAGAAAGAGAAAGGTGACTGAACTGAAATCGCAGTTAATCGGACGGCAGTCCTTTTTCACGCAGCTGAATCCAAAAGCAAAGGCAGCCACCGAAGCATCATTTCGAGTGAGTCACGCCACCATTAAGCCTAAGAAGTCCTTCCAAGACGGAGAGATGGTAAAAGGGGCCTTTGTTTGAGCACCCGACTCGTTGTTTCGGGACTTTAAAAATCAATCAATCAATCACCACGGATGGTGCGCCCGCAATGGTGGGCCGCTTGAATGGATTAATTACCAAGTACAGGGAGGACGATGCTTTATCCGACTTCCTTAACCACCACTGCACAATACACCAACAAGCATTATGTGCAAAAATGCTAAACATGTGGCAACGAAAATTGCCTGTTCTATTCGAGCGAGATCTCTTCAAAGACAGCTGTTCGTGCACTTCTGGAGGAGGCTGACTGCAACCACTCTGACCTCTTGCTACACAGTGACGTGAGAGGGCTTAGTAGGGGGAAATTCCTGCAGAGATTTCCAGAGCTCTGTCCGGAGATAAAGGAGTTTCTCCTTGTCAGTAAAAATGCAGAATACAAGCAACTTAACGACGATCAGTGGCTGCTCGACTTGGCAATTTTAACTGATCTGACCAACATGGTCAAAGCCGTGGTCAACATGATCAGTTCCGTTCATGCCTTCAAACGAAAAATTCAACTTCTGTCCTCAAGCTGCTGCGCCATGATTTGGGGAACTTTCAAAACCTCGCATCAGAGCTGGGGAAGGCGTGTATGCAACTTGACAGTGGGCGCCACACAGAGCAGATTGAAAACTGTCTGACCTTGCTTTACCTGAGCCAATCGCTACGTTCATGTGCTGCCCATTTAGGGAAGATGTTGAGGTTGATTCACTCGCATCAAAAATGGCAACACTGTTCCACCTGAACTGGTCTGCAGTGGAGGATGAGATGTTGACACTACAGGCTGACATTCAGCTCAAGTCCAGGGCTCATGGACAGTTTTGGATCTTACTCACGGAGGAAAAGGAGGGAGCACATTTCCTTGTGCTCCCTCCCTCCTTGACTGTATTATTCGGCTCTACTTATTTATGTGAGTCAGCCTTTTCCCACATGAAGATTATTAAATCCAGATACCCTTCCACCATGACTGATGATCATTTGGAAGCCTGCTTGAGGCTGGCTAACAGCAGCTACTGTCCCAGACTATGCAACCCTGGCCGACTCCATTCAGTGCAAGTCATCAGACTAAGGTAGTGACCATGAATTAATTTAATTGTATTGTGCTGTAAGGGTTCATGCAGTGATGCAAGGTACGGCAACATATATTGTATATATAGTATATTCAGTATCTTCTTCCTTTTCTTCTTTTGGCTGATCCCAGTAGTATATATATACTCAGTATATATATAAATAAATATACTTCGTATTTTTTTATGCAGGTAGATCATTTTGACCTGGTCATTTTAAAAGTAGCTCGCAGGCCGAAAAAGTGTGGGCACCCCTGCTTTAATGAATGCTTCATTAAAACGATAAAAAAAAATAAAAAATCAGAACAGAGAATATAATATAACAGATAATATAATATCGGTTCTGCGATATTAAATAAGTCATCATTAGGAGGAGGGTGTATTGATTAGTATCCAATGGAGTTATTACTCCCACTCTAAGTAGCCTGGTTATGCTTATAAAGAATTAAGAGGCAGAGAGTGCTAGTGAAGGCGTGCCAGGTTTTATTGCTTGCAATTAGAAAAATCATTATATATATAGATATATATATATATATCTATATATATCACATATACATCATGTAAAAGCATCGTATATCTTTTGGAAACCGATTGAATTTACCAACACAAATGGATGGACAAAAAGCTTCTCCCACCAACATACTGTAATAGATACACCAATGTTATCCAAATTAATTATGTATATGATTAATAATATGTAAGTATGAATTATATAATAATATATATATAATACTATGCTATATAGCTATATCAAATCTATACAAAAAAATTATAATAAAACCCAATACTAAATATAATAATATATATAAGTTCATTTCTTGGTGGTATGAGATGCAGTGGTACACAGTAAATAAATAACGAAAAACAAGTACACCGCGTTCCAAATGATTATACAAATTGGATTTAAGTGTCCTAAACATTTAATTTTTTGTTTTTCAATTAGACTCATGGATGGTATTGTGTCTCAGGGCTCTTTGGATCACTGAAATCAATCTCAGACACCTGTGATAATTAGTTTACCAGGTGAGCCCAATAAAAGGAAAACTACTTAAGACGGACGTTCCACATTATTAAGCAGGCCACAGGTTTCAGGCAATATGGGAAAGAAAGGGCTCTCTCTGCTGCCGAAAAGCATCAAATAGTGCAATGCCTTGGTCAAGGTATGAAAATATTAGATATTTCACAAAAACGTAAGCGTGATCATCGTACTGTGAAGAGACTTGAGGCTGATTCAGAGCACGGACAGGTTTGTGCAGATACAGACATAATGAGGAAGGTTTCTGCCAGACAAGTTCATGGGATGAAGAGAGCAGCTGCTAAAATGCCATTACAAAGCAGCAAACAGGTATTTGAAGCTGCTGGTGCCTCTGGAGTCCTGCAAACCTCAAGGATGACAACCTCAGGATCCTCCAGAGGCTTGCAGTTGTGCATAAACCTACTATTGGACCACCCCTTACCAATGCTCACAAGCAGAAACGGTTGCAGTGGGCCCAGAAATACATGAAGGCTCATTTTCAAACAGTCTTGTTTACTGATGTGTGCCGTGCAACCCTGGATGGTGCAGATGGATGGAGTAGTGGATGGTTGGTGGATGGCCACCCTGTCCCAACAAGGCTGCACCGCCAGCAAGGAGGTGGCGGAGTCATGTTTTGGGCTGGAATCATGGTGAGAGAGCTGGGAGGCCCCTTTAGGGTCCCTGAAGGTGTGAAAATGACCTCGGCAAAGTATATAGAGTTTCTGACTGACCACTTTTTGTACCACTTCCATGGTACAAAAAGAGGAACCATGCCTTCCGTAATAAAATCATCTTCATGCATGACAATGCACCATCTCATGCTGCAAAGAATACCTCTGTGTCATTGGCTGCTATGGGCATAAAAGGAGAGAAACTCATGGTGTGGCCCCCATCCTCCCCTGACCTCAACCCTATTGAGAACCTTTGGAGCATCCTCAAGCAAAAGATCTATGAGGGTGGGAGGCAGTTTACATCAAAACAGCAGCTCTGGGAGGCTGTTCTGACAACCTGCAAAGAAATTCAACCAGAAACTCTCCAAAAACTCAAGTTCAATGGATGCAAGAATTGTGAAGGTGATATTAAACAAGGCTCCTATGTTGACATGTAACTTGGCCTGTTAAGATGTTTTTGATTGAAATAGCTTTTGATTTCAGTAAATATGACCTCCTAAAGCTGCAAATTCAACAAATGACCATTTCCAGTTGTTTACAACCTTAAAAAATGTTTTGAAACTTATTATGTTATGCATAATAATTTGGAACAGTGCATTTTGAGCTTTTTATTTTTGAAAAGAAATACTGTTATCATTGGGAGGTTTGTTCAACAACATTTGAATTATACCCTAACGGTTGATGACTTGAAAATTCTACTGACTGTCATTTGCATCGACTATTTAGGAAAATCAGAGAAAAATATAATTTGCATAATAATTTGGAACGCGGTGTACAGCCGGCCAAAAAATGGTGAAAGTAAAATAGATAAATGTCCCAAACAACCACATCTACACAAACAAGTAAAAATTTACACAAACACAACACTTTGTGTAAATCAACTCACTTGATGTAATAGGGCACTTTGTTTGGAGAGATGGCTCGCTCCCATGGAACCTGGACTGAACCTGACGAGCCAGAGAGAGAGAGAGAAAATTTAAAAAGGCATTTTATTGAACAGTGTTTTTATGTTTACAGAACAACAACAAATATATCTTCAGTGGCATAAGCAAGGCACATTTTGAATAAGAACTTGTACTTTGTTTGTATTCATATTTTTTCCTTTAGATAACACACATGCACTGACAGCGACCAACACACACACACACGCTTCAAATGGTGGCCGGTGAAATTAGATCTCTGCTTTTGACCCATCCTGGCTTGTCCTTCCTCTGCGGGTTAGCGAGGAGCAGTGGGCAGCGTACAGCGAACCAGGGACCAATTAGAATGTTCTGCATGTCTTTGGTGGGAGTCTTTGGAGGAGGAAACCCCATGTGAGCATGGGGAGAACATGCAAACTCCACACAGAAAGGACCCTCATCGGAAGATAACCCGCCGGAGCACGGTGCCAACCGCACCCCAGGCGGGAATCAAACCAAACTGAATGCACTGTGCCACCGTACCCAACGTACCTGAATTTAAAAATAAATAAATTAAATCAATAGATCAATGAAAAACGCAGCAGCAAAACATCCATTCACATGAAAGCCGGGTCCAGGGAGCCCTGGGATCTGGTGCTTCCTGCTCTTGCAGAGGAACAGCTTGTAGTCGGTGCAGAGCTCCAGTTCTAGCTCCAGTTCTCCTTCCTTGGGCAGAAGGGACAGGGAGGCCCGACGACACCAGACCAACACATCCCGGCAGGCCTTCCAGGAGGTCCACCCCCGGACTGAGCCCTTGGACCACCCGAGGAGCTCAGCACCACGCCCCTACACACCGTGCGCCTTGTCCGGTGCCAACTGCCCCACTGTAGTGGTGTCCTCCGGGGTGATGGGGGAGTCCCGGGGTGACCCACTCCTCCTCTCCCAGCTGAGGCAGCCCCCCGAAGTACATTGGGCTTTTCCTCGCAGTCCTCTGCCCTGTAGAGGGCAGTGTAGAAACCCACCGCCAGCTTGTGGGTCAATGTCCCATCAGGCAGATGGAGGCAGGCCACCAGCCTCCTCTCAGCCACCGTCTCTTCGAGGTTGAACAAAGCTTACGGTGATGACCCAAAAACTAAAACCCTCCTCTTTCCATCCATCCTACAGTTAACATTTAAGATCCCCAAATGAAAAA
>NC_137199.1:25004238-25026738 GCF_960531495.2 Zeus faber
AGGTTCTGCCAAACACGGCGGAGACGAATCCATTTGAAGTGTTGTATAAAGAAAGAGGGAGCGTTAGACAATCAGAGAGAGAGAGAGAGCGAGAGAGAGAGAGAGAGAGGTGGAGGGAAAGCGGATGGATGGAGCCGTCTCATAAAACACGGCGCGAGTGTAAACTTTTCTTTTTCGAGAACATGCTCCGCAGCACGCACACACTGCGCTGCTCGCCGGCCGAAAAAAATAATTAAACTCTGTAATCTGGGGCCAGATGCCGAGTGGCTTGGACTCATATAAAGCTGGTTTTAATGTGGTGTGGAGGAGCCTTCTGCCAAATGTGCCTCCTGCACATTCTATTTTCTGTAGAGGCAATTTGGGAAGCCGTAAGGAAGACAAACGATTGAATTACCCGAGAAATATGAGAAATACTCGCGTGAAATGCATTTTTATTGGCGTTTAGAGGAGCCAACGCAACCAACAAGAGATGCTAATGGGATTCAACCTTCCATACATTTTAATTAATGACAAGCGAAAGATGGAGAGATGAAGAGTAAGGTCCGCTCCGTTGTTTTGGGTCTTTGGCACCGAATCACAGCAGGACAGATGCCAGGACAGCGCGGCGTTCTCACACCGAGCAAACGGAAAAATCCCAGGATGAGGCGAGGCGACGAGGGGGGGAGGGCGAGAGAGGGGGAGAGAGAGGGAGAGAGAGAGACAGAGAGAGCGAGAGAGAGAGAGAAGCCACAGAGGTGACGCTGTAAAGCTGCGGCGCCGAAGGTTATCTTGTAATGAGGGGAGGCTGAGGAAAGGTCGACTGGATTCTAAAGGGGGAAATTCTAACCCCAAAGAAAAGGCCGTGGAGTCCCCGTACATCTCCAGGCCGGGACCGCCGCCTCGCTTCCGAATCACAGCGCCGGAGCCACGTGATAATAACAATCAATCAGAATCTTGACATCTTCCGGCGGTTTGCTGATATGAGCTTAAGAAAGAACCATAAAGTGTTTGCGACAGGGCATTTCGAGTCCCTCTTCAACCACTTTGTGGAAAAAAAAAAAAAAAAAGAAAGAAAAACCTGCGGCAGATGCCCAAAAACTTGCACTTTTTTTGTTTTGTTAAGAAGAGAGCTGGCGAGAGGAAAAAGAGGAAGGCCAGAGAGAAGGTTTATGGATGTGGTGAGGGAGGCAGTTGGTGTAAGGGAGGAAGATGCGCAGAACAGAAGCTATTGGAGGCGGATGATCCGCTGTGGCGACCCCTAACGGGAGCAGCCCACAGAATAAGGAGAAGAAGAAGAAGAGAGCCGGCCATGAAAGCACAGAGGAACCCTGCAGTTCGCTTTTCCGGCAACTGAAGGGTTAAGGTGTGCTTCCATTTCACACACGCTAAAAAAACAAAACAAAAAAAAACAACAGCTCTGTGCAACATTTAGTCATCTGCACCACAACACAACAGCGCATAATGATGATGAGCATTCTGATTGAAATGCTTTGTATGAAATTGAAATAGAAAATATAGGGGAGGGAAATTGGCCAATTCTGGTATTCACTAACAACTTCCACAGTGTCTTCCACAGCCAGCGTAATTATTGTCATCATCATCACAACTTACCCAACCCAATCCTCAGCCCTAACGGCGGTAAGGCATACAGTATACTTACAGGAAGACGATAGGGCTTGTTTTGCATAAGGGGTGTGTGTCATTATGAAGCCACACCCAGGAACAAATTTTTGTGAAAAAAGTTAACGTAGGGGCCAGAGCATGGTGATTCATTTTAAGTGTGCTGAGTGACCGGTTTCCTAGAAGAAAATTTTAAAAATATAACAAAAATAACAAAATGGTGTGGTCCGAGACACATGTCGATCTTTCAAATTAAAAGTCCCTTATTTAGAGCCAAGACATTGGCTGTCGGGGCGAAAGACGTTCCGACGATCCTGAAATTTCAGTATCATTTTCAGTATATTTCTAGACTGCCACTCCTCAGGGCCATTTTTTTTAAGCTATTTGTTTCCGCTAACTGGCCTCCTGCTGCCCGGGCGATGGCACACGATAGCAGTACCTGAAGGAGCTTCCATCGGCTGTTGAGGTGCTCCAGGGCGCGGGAGTTTTCCATGGACAAATGGACGTCAGAGATGGCCAGCTGGTGGGCCAGGTCGTTGATGTGCTTCATGCCCTCCTTCACCTGGGCCAGCTCCTCCTTGAACAACTGCAACAGTGTGAGCGCGTGAATGTGTGTGTGTGTGTGTGTGTGTGTGTGTGTGTGTGTGTGTGTGTGCGGGAAAAGACAGAACGAGAAATATAAGGAAGGAAGAGATAGAGAGAGAGAGAGAGAGAGAGAGAGAGATCTTCACAGAGTTGTCAAAAATGGGGTTCATGCAATATGCTTCTCGTAACCTAATCCCATGCGTCACTAATAACAGTGTTTGGCCAGATTAGTGTTTTTAAATACATGCACACTCCTGTTTGCACTGTACGCTTGCCCAATGTGTGTGTTTGTGCATCCACAGCATGTGTGTGAGCACAGATGAGGCCGGTCGACAAGCTTGCCCCCGGAGTCCTGGCTGAACATGTGCTGGCTGTGACAGGAGTCCAAACAGTGACATGATTATTGTGAAGTGCCCTCACTTCTAATGAATAGCTCGGCTCAATTATAGCCGGGCTGCCGCGCCCACGCCCGGCCAGGCAGCGCATGGCGCTCCGCAATGACTAAACCAATGACCCGCCATTTGTTCAACAGCGTTATATCAAACGAGGGCCGTCTATCTCACCGTGTCAAGGACTATCAAGTGTCTCTCATCACCATCTGCCAGATCAAAGCTAAGCTACCAGGGATGAGGAAATCGAATAACTACGACGCACATGTCAAATCAGCAGCTGTTAGTGATTTGGCAGCGGGGGGGTGGGGTGATAGAGTCACTTTGGACAAAAAAAACAAAAAACAAATGCCCCCTACTTTAGTGGCGTCGATGTGGTCCTGCAGGGAGTCGATGAAGAGGTCTCCCACGGGTTCCCAGGCATCTCGGACCCCCTCCGCCTGCTCCAGGGCGATGGCCAGCTCCTCCATGGTCGCCTGGGTCTGCAGCAGGCGCTCCAGGGTCCTGTCCATGTGTCTGGGAAACGGGGTTTTAAGGCCGCGGTAAACTCAAAGGGGTGGTTTTCGCGGACACAGATCAGGCCTTTTCATCTCGACTACCTAAAATGCTAGTATATAGCTAATTAACATAAATGAAGCAACGTCCCAGAAAGGCATTTTTAAATTCTGGATTAATCTAAGTAGGATTAGTTCATTCCTGATTTATATTAAACCACGTCTGCGAAACTGCCCCAAAGTGTTTTTATCCAGTTTACCCGTTACATGTACTAAAATATTGTATTTAGCTAGAATACATAGAGGATTAGTTGCAATCACTTCTGAAATCTTCACACGGCCCCCGGATCCATGTGGCAATGTGGAACCACGTTATTTACCTGCCTTTGTTGCAAAAAAAACATCTTTAAAGTTGTTATCTCGCTGTATATGTTTGTTCGCCCATTTGCCTGCCTACAAGGTTATTTTTCCCTCTAAAAAAAAATAAAAATAAAAATGAACTCAAACCGAAGCTAAAGCTGAACTGCTGACCTCATGCTCATTGAAGTACGGCCACAGAGACAACTGCGGTGAAGTTGAACGCATGGCAGCATGGCGTCATGCTAGAAAGGTTGACCTACTCTCCAAAGAAAACCACCACGACAACTTTCCACTGGTAAAACCATGCAAAATACTCAGTTGGTCCACCCATGCATCCGTTTTCTTTAACCACTTAGCCTTCAATTGTCACCTTTGCTTCACAATAACTGACCTTTTCTATGCCTCAATCTTTCTAACTGTGGGGGACCCCCAATCCCCCTCCAGCCTCCACCAAAAACAGAATCTCGCTGCAGACTGCAGATTTTAGAATGAATATCTAAGTGAATGGAAGCTGACCTGACTTCGGAACCGTATTAAGTCGACCATGACTCATTCCATCAAAATTTGGAGAAGGAATACTTTTAAGCACGTGTAGCAGTAGACTGGGAAGGGGATTCTCAGGGCAATCGTCAGAATTTAGCAACCCCCTTCACATTACTGGGAGTCTTCAGATTTGATTAATTAGCGGAAATATTGCTTAATGTAGCTTTAATAGTGCTTAATTTACTACAGATTAAATTAATGTTACCGTAGCCATATTTTGTCATCTGCCTACATCCATTTATATCACCAAGCTCCAATCTGGCCTATTGGCAACCACTAGGAATTGCAATGCCATTATCTCACAAGGTCAAGCCACACTCCTCAATATCTTTCTCCCCACGCGCCGTGTTAGCCGCTGGACAAAATAGCCGAGCAAAGGTACCGTTAAACTAACAGAATCACACTCAGAGCCAAAGCAATCAATGCAGCAAAAGGTGGCTCATATCCACGCGGTAACAGAATCCTGGCAGGGATGTGAACGTGCAATAGCCGAACGCACAGTTGAATCTAAATTTTCAGTAACCTGCATTAATGGAACATGAGAATTCCTGCAGTTTCTTTGCAATTTTGCGCGTCCTCTAAATCATAAAAATGCATGTGTGGAGGACCAAGGGGCGTGTCAAGCACCGGCTGCAGACGACGGCACGGTTCCCTTGGGCAGAGACTCCCACAAGTAGGGGTTTAGGGAGCGAGACTGAGTCTTTCTTTCTGTGCTTTGCCAACAAGGCGAGAGTTTCTTTATTATAAGGACGGACAAAAAGACTCGCTGGCCACAAGTATAAATAATAGATGATAACAATGATTTCGGGCGCAGGGCGCTGATTCGGCCGATTCGAGGCAGCTTGGCGGCGGTGGGAAAGGGAATCGTACTGTCGCCTGCAGCCAGTGCTACAGCACGTTTCCCAGGAAATACTGTACCTAAATGTAATTCATCATGATTTTGTTATAACTTCTGGGCAAAATATATATATATATATAGTATATATTTATCTGTGTCAGATATGATATCTTTATATCAGTCAACGACTCAGACTTCAGTGAGAATTCAGCTGCATATGACAAGAATAAAGAGTCGGTATCGGCTCAAACTCAACAAAAATGACTCACACAAGACCATTAGCCTTTAAACCATTGTCTGAAAATTGGAGTGTTTTTCTAATTTCATTTCATTTTCATAACGTGTGCTCCTGCCCTGGAGTGACACTGACTGACAACGAGCACCACAGATCGGACCGAATTGTTCACCGCATTCTCCATTCATAGCAGTCGCCATTGGCTTTGGCTTCAAAGAGGCCAGGACTCTTGGTCCAAACCATGGGGTTGGTCACACGTCAAGAACGTGGCACTGCGATAAAACCTTCAGGGTCGCCAACATCAATGTGCATCATGGACCCTGACAACACACCTAAAAGGCTTTGTACGAACCCGGAGCTAATTCCGCTTCTTTTTGTGCAGCACATTTTGACATTCATTACCTTCTCTCAGTTTTGACAGTCATTACCTTAATTCAATATTGGGGACTCCCGGCGCGCAATTGATTTTACCTCTAAATTAGTGTTATGGCAGCACGAAATGATTCATCTCACATATACTCCTTTACAACTTCAATTCATCAAAGTGATGAATGACAAATAAGGACGCTGAGTATGTGTTTTCGAGCGGCGCAGACTCTTAATAAATTATTCACTCGTTGGCGCTCTGATAAAAAGGAAACTAACCTCAGTATTGATGTTCACTGTCTATTTGTGAACATATTTCAGAATGGTTGTTTGTCTTAAAAAGGTTACTCTGGGCAGAGAAACATCGTAGGATGGTCAGATACGGTAGACACTTGACTCAAGACTATAGATGCACAGGATATCCCCCTGCTCCACCTACCAATCCCCAACCAGCCTTCACCAACAAGTCTGTCTTTTAAACCATTCCTCACCGCCAGTGGCTGAACATTCGCAGCACGAGGTTTAGAGGATAGGGTGCCCGACCTGTGGCGGTCCACGCAGCGGGCCGTCAGCTTCTCCCACAGGTCGCTGGCCACGTTGGCCTGCTTCCATACCGAACGGCTCACATTTAGGATCCGTCGCCGCGGTGACACCTCTGCAGCGAGAGAGGTACATGAGGCCGGAGCCGGGCTTCGGAGGGGATGAAAGCTTAAAAAGGTGAAAAGGATCAGGCGAGCGGTGGGGCAGAATGAGCGCAGACCGAAACACAGTTTGTGATCAGGTGGAAGGAGGGAGGGGGAGGGGAGGGGGAGATGGAGCGGCGGCAGGCGGAGGAGGAGGAGGGGGAAAGACATCGACTGAAGAATAAAGAGGAGATGAATTTGAAACAGTGGATGTGGCTCGGTTAATTTGTTTGCAGAGTTGGGAGAAAAGGCTTGACAGACTAAATGATATGATCGACAAACAGACGGACAGACGGACTATATGGGTCTATATGCACGGGGGAGTATCGGGTAGAGGCAATGGGTTAGTCCCCTAGAGTTCAAGCTGCTGTGGAGAAGCCAAACGGAGCGGGGCGAATAAGGGGGTGGAGAAACAACACCGCCTACTGTAATATTGATCTGAGCAGATGGTGATGCGGAGCCATTGAACAGAAGCTAATTGGTGCTGACCTTGACGCTTTCCCCCAAACACAGCGAGACATCAGAGGACCCATCACTACTCATAACAGATAATGGGAGATCTCACCTGCATGGGTCCGACCTACGTAAATAGATTCGGGCTGTTGTGAGTGAGTGTGATGTTTTGGCTAGCGCGACAGTCGGCGCAGAGTGGGGGAGTGGGGTCGTGGGGGTGTGGGCAGACCTTTTCCATCGGGCAGGGTCTCCTCGGGCTCCTGGAATGGGTGCTGTGCCAGGAAGGCCTGGGCCGCCTCCAGGACCGAGTAGATGAAGGGCCCCCGAGACTTGACATCCTCCATGAACGCCTGCCGGCAGAGTGATAGGGAAGGGGGGGAGGTGTGTGTGTGTGTGTGTGTGTGTGTGCATGTGTGTGTGTGTGTGTGTGTGTGTGTGTGTGTGTGTGCGTGCGTGCGTGCGTGCGTGTGTGTGTGTGAGTAAGAGAGGGAAGTTGGGGGTTGGAAGAATTAAAAAATATAGATAAAAGTCTGCCACACACACACACAGACACACACACACACACACACACACACACACACACACACACACACACACACACACACACACACACACACACACACACACACACACACACACACAGACACATACACACACAGGACAACACAGACATACAAAGACAGCAAAGTAAAGAAAAACCCGCAGGCGTACATAACCACAAATTTGCATACATGTACACTTCAACTTTAATGTACTCTCACAGACACGTGCGCACACACACACACACACGCTCAAGCACGCATACACACGCACACGCACACACACACACACACACACACACACACACACACACACACTCACTCAAGACTCATGTGGCTGAGTGCTTGTGAAAGCCCGTGGCAAAATAGGAGGCAACGTCTCCTTGGAGCATTGGTCAGCTGGCCCATCCACAAAGAACATGCAATTAGCTGGTGAGCCGAGGTCTAGTAGCCCACATTTGATGCTCTCTATGCAAACTTCAATTAGCAGCACTGAGCGGAGCAGCAGTGATGGCTAAACCCCAGGAACAGCCCGCTAGACACGATAGCGCTCCACCCGCAGACTCACACGGACTCTATTGAACTGGCCCACACCAGACAATACCATGCAAACATGCAGCAGTGTGGGAGCTGCATTAGGAGATAAGATTCCTGGTGTTTTTATTGCAAAAACCGATTCCTCCCCTCCCGTTCTCGTCTTTCCTTCCCCTTCCCCACCCCCTACGCTTTTGCTCCCTCTATCATCTGTTTCAAACACCCCAGTTCTCGCTCACAAATTCTCACTCTCTTTTTGATTCAGCCATCATCTACCCGCCCCACCCCTCCCCGTGGTTTAGCCTCTTTTCCTCCTCTCAAGCGTTTCATTCTATCCGTCCCTTTCTTTAGGAGCTTTGCAGCCAGAAGTGGAGCTGAGAGTTGAGATTCCCTGAGCCAGCCGTCATGTTAAAACTTTAATTCCAGCTAAATTTCACACTCAGAGGCGCCATCTTTGTTTGAATAAACATTAAGAGCAAAGTCCTCTGATCAGATTAAGATAAAGTATGCATGGGAGAGGAGAAGTTAGATAGAGGAAAGGACTTCAGCGACTCCTTCTGAACATGTTTATGTCACTCGATTTAGTGCTGCTCAGCCCCTGGGGAGGGGGTGTCCCACTCTGCGCTTTCTCACAAACAGAGAAAAAAAAAAAAAAAAAAAAGATTCTCATTTCAATTTTGCCTCTCTTCTGAGGCTGCTGGGTGGATTCTGCTGGAGCAACAGAATCATCCTTCCCCAAGCACAGACTCGTCCCCACTGCCAAACACACAATCCCAAATCCTCCTGCATGTGCGCACGCACACACACACACACACACACACACACACACACACACACACACACACACACACACACACACACACACACACACACTCCCGAAATACTCCCTCATACTGTGCACACATGTCCCCAACCAAAGACGCAAGTACACCTGCACACACATACACATACAGGCAGTTGCACAGAGGCATGGAGGGAATCCAACTCACATATATGACAAAATACATCAGAATAAACCCACTTAAGATCAATAATTCACATTTCTTAAAACGCTTTAATTCTCCATAGAAAACTGGGATGCAAATTCCCTCTCTGCCATGTTGGAAAAAAAAGTTTTAGAGCGACCAGATGCTTGGGGAGCAGAGGCATTGGATTATAAAGGAGTGCCACACAGAAAATGGGACATTTGAGAGGAAGGCAGTAGGGGCATGGAGGAGGGGAGAGGAGGATGAGAAGAGGGGAGGAGGGGAGAGGAAAGGAGGGGAAGAGAGGAGAGGGGGAGGAGGAGGGGAGAGGAAGAGGAGGGGAGGGGAGGAGAGAAGAGGAGAGGAAAGGAGGGGAGGCGAAGAGAGGAGGGGAGGAGGAGGAGGGGAGAGGGAGAGGAGGGGAGGGGAGGAGAGATGGGAGAGGAAAGGAGGGGAGAGAGGAGAGGGGTGTGAGGAAAGAAAAGGAATGAAGAGAAGGAGGGGAGGAGAGCAAATGAGAGGACAGTAAAGGAGAGGAAAAGAGCAGAAATGAGAGGAGGAGGAGAGGAGAAGGAGGAGAGGAAACGAGGGGCAAGGAGAGGAGAGAAGAGGAAGGGAAAGGGAGAGGAGGGGAGGAGAATAAATGAGGGGAGATCAAACGAACGCAGAGGAAGAGAAGTGATGAGGAGGATGAGGAGGAGAGAAGGACGGGGAGAGGAGAGGAGGGGAGGAAAGGAGAGGACAGGGGTGAGAGGAAAGGAGGAAAGGGGAGGAGATCAGGAGAAGCGAGGAGGAGAGGAGAAGGGCAAAAAGGAGAGGAGAGGAAATGACAGGCGGGGAGGAGGAGAGGAGAAGAGAGGAGAGGGGTGAGAGAAGAGAAGAAAAAAGGAGGAGGAGGAGGAGGAGGAGGAGAAGAGGAAAAAAAGAGAAGGCGGGAGAGGGGAGACGAAAGGAGCGCAGGGGAAGAGAGGAAAGGAGAAGGGGGGGAAGGAGGAGAAGAGGTAGGGAGAGGAGAAAGAGCATAAATGAGTGGAAAGGAGGGGGAGCAAGAGGAGAGGAGATAAAGAGCCAAGGGAAGGAAGGAGGGAGGACTTGGGGGGAGGAAAGGAGCAGCAGGTGGAGAGGAGATGAAAAGAAAGGGGAGGGGAGGGCGCGTGGGGGCCATGGCGCAATGGAGTTCGGTTGTAAACGGGGGAAGCGGCACAGTTCACGGCCCTCGTGGTGCATTTTCTAAAGCTCACGCTTCAGTACGTTTGTAATTACTGAAGCGAGAGCTTAAGTAGCCGCATCAGTGTGGGAGCGAGAGGAGAGGGTAACCATGGTTATTGAAGATGATAGGAAGCGAGGAGCGAGCGGATGAGGAAAGGGCGGGGCAGGAAATAGAAGCAAGGGAGGAGAGAAGGAAAGAAAAGCGTGAGGGAAGGAGGTGAGAAGTGGGCCAGGAAAAGAAAAGAAAAGGGAAAAAATAACAGTACAGTATGCGTTATATATATCCATAGTATCCATAGTGTCGTGGCGGGTATTTGTTTTTGTCCTGTTAATTGCTAAATTGATTTTTACGGAGCAGCCAGCCTGGAAAAGCCGAGGAGGGGGAGGGGGAGAACAAACTTCTCGCTGTCAATATCAGGTCCCGTTCAGACACAGTGCCGGGCTGGCAGTCGAGGAAAATTGGAACAAGGGAGAAAAAGAGTACTCTGGTGTAGTTACAGAACCAATTAGAAAGTGTGTGTGTGTGTGTGTGTGTGTGTGTGTGTGTGTGTGTGTGTGTGTGTGTGTGTGTGTGTGTGTGTGTGTGTGTGTATGTGTGTGTGTGTGTGTGTGTGTGTGTGTGTGTGTGCGTGTGTGTGTGTGTGCTTATGTGCCTGCAATGCCTCCAGTTGGCGAGAGATATCACCGAGACAAGAACTGAGGTGATTTCCCAGAAATTGAAAGATGGAACATCCTAACAGCTCCGGGAGGAATTCTCCAAAATATCACCTGTCGCAGAGGAAGTTATTCGCTTCACATGGAAACACAATACAGGCAGACAGACAGACAGACAGACAGACAGACAGACAGACAGACGGAGAGACAGACAGACACACACATGGCCAAAAATAAAAAACTAAAGAGCGCATCAAAAAATTACAAAAACTTCCATTTATTACAGATGTTTCGTATCATATTTGAAAATGATTGCATTCAAATTGTGTCTCGCCTCATTTTATTTGAGACACAATCAGACAGGGCCACGTAACAAGTTAATTAAGCAAGATATCAGCTGAGACACTCCCAGACTAATCCATTGGGGAATGCATTTCACCACTGGGCAGCTTAAAAACACAGGTGAGCCATTCTTTCCCCTTAGATCTGTTCCACACTGTTTCACAGCCAAGATGCTGAACGGAAGATATTATTTTAACGGATAACTGAACACTCACTAATTGGTAACAGTATAAAGCTTCCACTGCAGTGGAATGTGGATGTGTGTGTGTGTGTGTGTGTGTGTGTGTGTGCCTGTGATACTTCAGTGGAACGCCACAGCCACCTGAGGCTCTGCGGGCAAGGTCACGAGAAAGGAAAACCGACCAGTCCTGATAAGACAGAAAGCAGAACCTGATTGATAGTGTGAGAGAAAAATGCAATAATTGATGCTTTGCTGTTGTCTGTGATGGAACCAAGGACGGTCAGGCGGCCTTGTATTCAGTGAAGCTGCTTTCACACACAGACAGTTGCCCTTTCACACATGTAGTTTCACAACAGGAGATCCAGACGTCCGTATCAGAGGCGTTTACACCTCCTGGAAATACTCTGTTTGGTTCGAGGCGAGGGACGCAGCCTGGGTAGAGCGTGCCGGAGGCAGGATGTGACCCAATGACGCTGCAGAGTTTTCACACAAAGATGGCGGAAGAGGCTACCGACTTTTTTGCTGTTGATACTCCATGTATTTGAATGTCATATAAACTAAAGAGTGGAAAGGAATATAAAGGAAAGCAGAAAGGAGTACGCAGGAGCTACGCTCCGTGCAGGAAGATCCGCACAAAGGTAAATAACTGGCGCATGATAGAGACGTCATCAACACGCGACATTCATTCACGCTGTGAATGCTCCGGACAATTACCTGCTCTGTTCACACATACCGCTCAATTGGACATTACGCAGGCTTTGTATTAGGGTGCTGGGTAAAGTCCGGGTCCGAATCCGGACCCGAGTACAGTCCAAATGATTCAGACTTTTGCATTCACACATACAGCTGCACCGGGTAATGTCGGATAATTTCAGGCTTGCAGTGCATGTGTGAAAGCAGCAAAAAAAAAAGCATAAAACTCTCCTGTTTACGAGAGAGGTTTTCTCCATTTTTAAGTGGGTAAAAGTCAGACATAGATAACACAAGATGTTACATGTATGGCCACACACCCACAACAGTTTTCCACAGGAGGAGCCCCATCTATATAACCAACTGTTTGATGGAATGTTCTTCAGACTTTCTGCAGACTGCCATGCTGTGTATGTTGTGAAATTCTCTTGAGATCTGAATGAATAAGCGTTTGCATTATTGTATTCTGAGACCCAAGGTACATTTTTAGAGAAGCCAGACGTGAGTTTAGCGCCTCACCCGAAGTCTGATTTTCCACAACAGCAGTAACACCACCCAAATATCTGTTTCCGTGGCTGTAAGCTGCCTTGAAATGGTTTATGTTCACCTGACTCTATTCCGCAAATACATTAGTGAAAAGGTAAGCAAACTCTGCCCGTCTCTATATGTGCAAAATCCCTCAGGCTTTTACTCCAAATGTAAATGTCACTCAGTTGTACCAATTGGAATAACGAGGAGATGATTACACTTTTGTGCTTCCTCACCTCTAGGAATAACTACTCAGGCGATAGTGTCCTTGAGCCCAAATGTCAGACATTTTGAGTGTATTTGAGCTGAGAGATAATATTTTGGGTCTGCGTGTGGTACCTGATGAAACTCCCTCTGGTGCTGGACGGCCCCAACATCGCCCCCTATGGGCAACTGTTCCGACAGCTCTTCGTCCTTGGCTGTGAGCCATTCTATGATCTCCTGCAGAGAGATCTGCAGCTTCCCGCTGTTGTCAGAGAAGGCCTCCAGACGCACCCTAAAAAGACAAAACATCACAGACACTCAAATACAGACACACAGAATGGATTATCTAAGCCAAGCAAGGTACTGTATCAACAGAGTACCGCCACCTCTAAAACTTTGCATCAAAGCTGCTTATACCAAAAATGTCAAAATGAATTTATGATGGCCTATTTTCTATGTTAAGATATGGGTTTTTTTCAAGGTTTTATTTTCATTGTTATATTCAAGCTTTCCATTCCTTAATACATCACACTGGATACCCCTGTTCGTCCCTGGTTAAAAGCGGGGAATCAATCCCACGTGTTGCCTTTATTAGTATACATGTACCTATATGGCATCCCATGCACGACAAGGTTAGATATGCAAAGTAGACGAGCGCCGCCTCAAGTAAACTGGGAACAAATAACACAGAGGACGTATTACAGCACGTTGCCACCTGCCAGCAGCGTGAGGAGGGTGAAGGGGGGTTGAAGACGTGCGTGTTTCTATTACGCATAAAAAATACTCAACCTATATATATACTGTTTTTTTGTACACAGTCCAAACAGAGATGAACATTGAAGAATAACACTCCTAAAGGAGAGAACAGGGGCTTAAAGAGAGAATGAGAAAGATAGATCGAAAGAGGGAGACAGAGAAGGAGACAGGGAGAAGGAGAGAGAGTAAGAGGGAGTGTGAGTGAGAGAGAGAGAGAGAGGGGGGAGACTGTTGTCAATATCGACAAACACAAACAGAACAAATTTGGCAGCGTTGCTACAAGTGTGGTCCTCAGGGAAAACATTATTTCACAGCTTATTTGACCAAATCTTTGGATCTGGCCGTTCAATACGTAGATTGGACTATTCGGCAGCATCACTTCCGAAACGAATTACAGTTTTCCGAGTTCTCGTGCACGCGGCATCACCTCCAAAACAAATTACAGTTTTCCGAGTTCCTGTGAACGCAGCATCGCTTCACTCGCACTCGGAGAGCCGTGTCCGCGTCTTCGAATACAATATACCAGTCCATAATTCCCCTTATTTAAAATTCCTCATTGAAACGTCATCAATGTGCATTTACATAAGCTTCTATCTGTTTTATCCTGTTATTGTAATGCATACTAACCGGCAAAAAAAAATAAAAAATAATTGAAGAATCTCAGCCGACTGACGGCTCTCCTACAGATGATTAGACTCGTCGACTTTCAGGGGCCGGACCTACAACCACACACAGCTACATGACAAAAAAGTAAGAAGCAGCACATGCGCTGTCTGTCTTCATATCTTCATTATGAATGTGTCCTCCTCAGACGCCATATTAGCAGCGTGCTCATGAATCCCCCGGGGTTTGAATTGGACCCGAGGGAAGTGCAAGGGGGAAGCGCGGGAGAGAAAAAGTCAAGCGAGCAATGGTGTTTTTTTATTGATAGGTTTCTTAGTTCCATAAATAATGGAACGGTAAAGCCAAAGGTCAGCTTGAAGACACATATCTTTAATGGGGAGTCATCTGAAAACATTCACCCATACACACCGCCATTTACCCTTTCATATTTGGATGGGCCAATGAATTGTTAAAAACAGTGTTAAATTGTTCCGGAGAAAGGGTTTTCAACCTGAAAAGAGCATAAGCCTTCAACCTTTATCCACGGTGAGGAGCTGCAGCAGAGCCGGACGTTTCGGAACAATGAGGCGTTCGGAGCGGTTGTGCTATAAACAGTTATAAATAATGGGAACCAACATTTTAATAAGGCCGGGGGTTTCAAAACGGCGAATCTATCCGTTAACAACAGTTCCACAAAGTGGGGACAATTGACAACAAGTATGAAACTGACAGCATGATTGGTGGACTATCTTTACGACATGAAGACAAAGGCGTGGCAATGGGCCAGCATTGCTTTGCCTGCGTTATGCTGTTGGTGCAGCAATCTTTAGCGTCGCACATTATCCCATTAAAACCCCACAGAGCGCTTCGTCTCCTCTGTAACAGTAATGCCGTAATGCTGTAGCCTTCTGCTGATCCCAGAGCTCCGTTTACTGCGGACAGAACTGTATGACAGATGAACTGTTGTATTTGGGCCAATGCGGAGCGGGAGGTAAGAACATAACGGGTTCAAATGCATGTGGGCAACCCCCCCCCCCCCCCATACACACACACACACGCACACGCACACACACACATACAAATACACATACAGACCAGATCAATGGAGGTTTGGATCAGAAGTCACCACCTCTGACTGGCCTATGTCAAAGTAAGGTCATTGATCACAGAGCCACGGCTTTAAAACACCACAAATCACACTCCAGCTTTGGACCTCTCGCATTTACATGAATGCAAATTTTCCAAAAACCTACGCACGCATGCACGCACGCACGCACGCACGCACACACACATTTCTCACCCTGGAAGCAGCTGTGGCTTCCACTGCCTCCATTAAACACACAGAGGCTGGGACAAATAGAGCGCTGCCTGTGCTCTAATGGAATCGTTGGCACCTGGCAGTCGCTGCCAGGCACAACCGCTGCCCGCTACGCCGCTGAGAGGAGAGGGTACAGGCACGCCAGCCTGGGAGGCTGACAGGAGACATTTCATCTCCGGTGGAAACATCACAATATTAATTAAATGGCTATTTATGGAGCACTATCTGCTACACCAAGATGGAATATGCCAGGGATGCGTGTGTGCCTGTATGTGTGGGTCCGCGTGTGATTTTGTATGCATGTCATGCACATTCAGGCAGATCCATGGCAGCCACGATACTTGATGACAAGGCCGGCAATAATCAATGGGAATGGTCTAATGGACACTGGTACTCGGATGCCGGATACCCTCGTTCCTGCTTCCCTTCTCGCTAGACGTGCATTAATAACAGACCCGAGAACCGATCACTATCACCAGAAACACACAGGCGTAGGATTAGGGATCATTTTCACGGCCGATATCGAATCCCCAGCCCTAATTGAACAGTATGAACTTAGAGCATTAGCTTGTGATCATTAGAACATAATTAATGGCATATAATTATGAATCTTGATTGGTAACTTCCAGCATGCCCTGAGGAAATCAAGTCGTTTTTCAGGAATATCTGACATGACATGGCTCTGCGCGTTTTGGGAATTGGGGAATTTCAGCATCGGTCCAATTCTGCAAGCGATTATAACAAAAAAAACAAACAATAGATCTGATGTTGTAGTTAGAACCTCAGAACTGACGTCAATGTGAGATCTGTCACTTTGCAGATCTCTCTAGTTCCAGAGAAAGCCTTATTCGTCGTTTCCAAAAGAGAAGGGAAGGAAAGCGATGCAGGTTTTAAAGCGCTTTTTTTTTTTTACAACTAAAGTAAATAACCTCGTCAAATACAAATCCTATTCCCCACACAGAGAGATTACAGATCGGAGGGAGCTCCTCGGTTTGTCTGATTAATTAATGCTGAGAAGATAGGAACAGCGTGCTGGTTTGCGAAGGGAGCGGCGCTACTGTAGCTCGTCCGTTGCCTTGGGGCCCGCGGTAACATTCTCTTTGAGCACACTGCCATCGCATCTTTTTTTTTTTTTGCGGTTCTGAAAGGACTGAGAAAAAAGAAAGAGGGTGTGTGTGTGTGTGTGTGTGTGTGTGTGTGTGCGCGTGTGTGCATGTGCGTGTGTGCGTGTGTGATGGGTCGAAGCAATGCTTGCATCACTTCTGTCAACATTTATCTGAAAGCATTTTGCAACGCTCGTACAGTATGTATCACTATAGGTCACGCCGCCCGATGCTGCAGTGTTTATGTTTCTATCCCGCTCAACCGTATTTGATAGAAAGTGTTACGTTTACTTCGATTTAAGGTTAGACACTTAAAGAGACAAGGCAGTTATGGCAATCCATCAGATCATCCCTGTTGGGTTAATTACAATACCAGTCGCAGAATTCCATCCAAAAATGCTAATGTTTTGGTTTAACGTCCGGGTTAACCCTCAGTGATCCGTATTGGATCACCGCACATCCACACCGAAAGTTTACTGACCGCAATGCAGGTTTATCAAATCCCCCGCGACCACTTTTCACTTTTTGCTCGAGCGCGATCTTTGCATTCTCCCCGGGAGAGGCGGTCGCCGCCACCAACAACGGAATCAGCATATAGAGGACCCGGATACATAATGCAAATACCTTGAATGACTGTTTCTGGGAAAAAGGCTGAGCTAAATCAAGCGTTGAATATGGGATTCATCCGCAAAATAATCTCACGGATTGCCACTTAAATTAGCAGGGAGAAAGCACCGCGGTGAAAATGATATGACAAGGGAACGCCCTGTGAGCAAAGTGCAGCGTCTGTGGAGGAAAGAGGAGGCTGCCCACCCCTGATATCTGAGTGAGTCACCTCTTTCATTAGCCACGTTAACCAGCTTGCTGAGTGAATCATGAACTCTCCAAAGACACACCCACTTCAAAACATAGATTTGCCAGCGCATGTCCGTCTGACGAGCTTGGTTATTCACGAGAATACAGACCTGCAATGATCAATCAGAGACATTTGCAGTCATATACTGTGGAGGAACGATTATACTATTTGCGGTATGTTTGTCAAATAAATAGGGTTTATCCATTTATTAAGGAGCTTATTTAAAAAAAAAACAGTAATTCTGTTAACAGAGTAATGTATAAATATCTCAATGTCAATTTGTCCTGCTGTCTGGTTTTCTGTGAAAAGAATGCTTATATTCCTATAAGCCTATATAAACATATATATATATATATATATATATAACACTCACACTGGCACACACATAAACTAGCGTGCACGCCTTTACACATAGATGGCCTTGATGGCTCGAATATGACAGCGGAGACACAGTGCAAAAAAGTAGAAGACAGGCAGAGAGTATAGCAGACCACTACCGAAATGATTGTACGGCACTGTCTCACTTTCACCGTACAGACAGCTGTCAGCATGTAAGTGTGTGTGTGTCGGCACGTGCTGCAGAAGGGTGGGTAATTGTGAAAACCTGAACATAAAATAAAGCGTGTAACTACCTCTTTTCCACCATTCCTAGCTAAATGACAACTAAATGCTGTACAATAAATATGCTGTAATATCTACTGGCACACTTGATACATAAGCAGACAATAGCATATCACATACAGGGCGCATATCCCCCAAAAAAGTAGTAGTACAAACATGCATACCTGTTTAGCAGTCAGTCAGCGGGCGACCTACATCATGTGTGCACGTAGCTTGTGGATTATCGATATTTTTTTCATATTTACTGTGTTTGTGCTGTGTATTTTGTTTATTTTCACCCTTCATGATTTCATAATTTATATGGGAAAAATTGCTTCGACATACGACTGTTTTAACATAAGACCGTTCTTATAGAATGAATTACAGTCCTAAGTCGAGGTACTACTGTATAATTATTGTTTAATAAAAAGGGCAAATATAATACAAATTGGGGTCATCACTTGAGACCACAAAGGATCACCACTGTTCCTCAACAAATCATTTTCTGATTTCAATTGAGACTTGGATTTCACTGTCATGAAAACAGCAATCCAGCGTTAAATAGAGCCATCGAGCTTAACACCTTCAATTTCACACTTCCAGATGAACCATTTAACACAGTCATCCAGTTATCCCGAGTGGGATCTCAAAAACGTGATGCTATGAGCATAAAAGAAAAATATTTGAACATATTACTCCATCTTCACAGCTCCCAGCCAGGGTTCTGAAGTCGGGGCTGCCATCCCCCAGTCCATCAGAACGCCAAAACACCCCACCCGGATGCACAAGCAAGAACACAAGAGCGAGGCAGCAGTACGAGATCACAGGAGAGGGAAAAAGAAACAACAAAAAAAAAAACGACCCACAGTCGAAACAAATCCTTTATGCATCTCGGTGTGCAGCTGTGCTATCGGCAGCTGTAGGTGTCCGGGGTTTGGGAAGAATATTAAGTGTGTAAAGCCCTTTGCACTCCTTTAAGCACAATACAACGGCGGCTTTAATGAGGAGCTTCTTAAAGGAGCACAGGAGCGAAAGGGGCGCTGCCTCCGAATTCCGCCGCGTTCCCGCGGATCAAATAGCGCAACGTTCTCATCCTCGCTCTTCCTAAACTCTTCATAAACTCTTCGTGAAATCTAATATTGTGATGTTTTTCTCGAAAACCTGCCCGCTCCTCTGCCTCGCGACAGTGTGCGCACCAAATCTGATTATCCGCCGCAGCTATTCAACAGGAAACCTTCAGCGCCGAGCGTCGTCTGCAAGAGAGTCTGCCTCTGATTTGTTCTGCACCAGAGGACTGTTGCACGGTTTGCAGACGCGCACACACACACACGCACGCACGCACACACACACATACACGCACGCACACACACACATACACACACACACACACACGCAAGCACACACAAACGCACGCACGCACGCACACGCACACACACACACACACACGCAAGCACACACAAACGCATGCACGCGCACAGTAAAGGAATGTACAGACACAAACACACTCCTACATGGCAAACATACTCGCAAACACGCAAACTCACATATCAATTCTTACACACGTACACATTATGTGCTTCTGCATGCGCACACGCATTTCAACATATATATTTCTGCGGAAACACACAGGCAAAAATGCACAGACAAAATCATACAGACACACACACACACACACACACACACACACACACTCGCACACACGTACACACACACAAAGCCGTACAGTTTCAAATTATTTTTCAATTATTCATACAGTAGAACTCTAATTCTCCGGTGGTCTGCCTCATCATTAAAGCTTCTCAAAGTTAGTTTCCAGTGACAGAACAAAAAGAAAAGACTCCCGTCTACTAAATATTCGTTTCCTGGTTCACCACCCACTGGAGCTCAGTACCCAGAGTGAGTTGCAGGCTCCGGGGCCGAGGCACAGTGTGAGGCCCCTGTTGTAGGAATCCGGCGAGACGTGGGATATGGCATAATTTAGTTTCTTCTTTTTTTTAATTATTTTTTAATTTACAAATAGAGCATTACTCAAAAACCACACAGGTCAAACGGGTCCAACTGTGAAATGTGGGTCAAACGCACAGCGTGTGGGTTACCTGTTCAAACAGCATCCGTCAGCATTCTGCAGCAAAGTAGGGGAGATAAACACCAAAGCATACTGAACCGCTTTCCGCACCAGGAAACTGAGCAATTGGATTACAAGGCCTTTGTTATGCACCAGTAAGAGGGAAAGGGAAGCTGATAACTGAATCAACGATTGATTTTTGCATCGCAAATTCACCAGAGGTTCCAGAAAGACTGTTGTGCGTCTGCCTGGCCCCCTCTAGGAGCTCTGTGTTTTGACCCCTGACCTCCGCTAGAATAATCATTAACATGTATTTGGAGCTCGGCAGTGCCCGCAGGCTGTGGAGCCTGCCTGGGGACGCTGTTGGGAAAGTGGGGCGCAGAACCACCACGGGGCTCCTCGCTGAGCCAGAAGACTCTATAGGTGGCATGAGCCGGGGCAGAAGCTTAAAGAGCCTCTAAACCCTGAGGTTTCAGCTCGTCCCACCTCCCCTTTGTCTTTGGAAGAAAGGACCCTTTTAAAGGAAAACTCTGCCAAAGAACGTGGTTGCCAAATACTGTAATGTGGACTAGGGCTGCAGATATTGCTCTATAATCACATCCACATTTTTAATTCTTTATTATTTTTAATATTCTAATATATTCTAAATTTTTATATTTAATTCCGCATGGTTCCGCATCTCCGCAGCGCCAATCAAAGCAATCTCTTCTCCAAACAAAGCAAATAAAAACTCTAGATGTATTTCATTTACTCCGATTCCTGCTGCTGATCACAGATCGCTCCTGAAAAAAATCCCAGCCGCGTTCTCACGGCAAATTCCCCGCGGCCAGGCACAGTCTGCGGGCTGGGAACGTCTGCACTAGAGGACATTCCGTCAGTGATGGTCGGGTTTATTTTTCTCTTTAATGTGTTCACTGTGCAAGAAACTGAATGAACTTATATTGAACCTTATTGCTCATCACATGTGAATTGATTCACTAACGTTAGCCAAATATTTATAATCAATTATTTAAAAAAAAAATAATAATTCACAATCAAATGGCGATTTCATTCATTTAAAAGTGATTTTTTATATATTTGAATTCTATTCAAATTTCGTTCCTGCAGCCCTAGTGTGGACCGTGCGCAAAGTTATTCCCTCGGTACTGGATCAATTTGAATGATTCTGACTCCCAAACAAGGAATTTTGCTTTAAAAGAGATGATGAGGGTGGATAGAGAGATGTGGGGATGGCTTAGAAAAACACTGGGTTTCAGAAGGATGAGCAAAAAGAGGCAGACACTGCGGCAACTGCAGCAAAGAGAGAGCGAAGCAGCAAAGATGGAGTCTGCAAGAGTAGTGCAACACCACCCCAAAAAACTGGGAAAATGAAAAATGACAGAAGCGGCGTAGTAATGACATTGTTACCAGCCCGACCGCAGCACAGACTGAGTCTTCCCTCGCTTTCAGACAGACTCTGAGAGTGGGTGTGTTGGCGGGCCGTGCGGAAAACACATTCACGTCATTCCACCGTGCCACCCCCACCAACAACAGAGGACATTCCCCAGAAGACGGAACACTGGGCACCGCGCCGGCACTCCGCCCAGGCCGGGAGACAAAGCCCTGTGTTGTTCGTGGAGCTAATTTAGTGGAAAGACCGTAATGAACAACGATATGAACTCTACCAGCTAAACTGTTGGTAACATTGGATTAGTAGTAGTAGTAGTAGTAGTAGTACAAGTCCCGTCCAAGGAAATGTCAAAAGGAACCAAACGTCGTCACGGTGACTGCATACACTTCAATCTGAATGCAAATCTGTTTCTTTCCACAGCGGTTCGGACTTGGTCGACATTGAAAATAGTCAAATGTGTGCAGCTGACGGTTTCTTGAGGTTGCTTGAAGACCCAATCTTTGATTTTATTTTTTGTATTTAGTCAGGTGCCAATTCAAAAAAATGCAGCTAAAACAAAATAAATAACAGAAAAAGAAAGACTCTCGTTCACAAAGCAGCCGCAAAGGGTGAGATGCACCGCTGACTGCGCTGCCACGCAAATGGCGTCTTTGTGCTCCGGTACTATTTGCATGTATTTAAATTAGGAATTATTCATAGATTTGGTGCAAAAATGGCGTATGTTGAGGGTAAATAAATAAATGGCCTATGTTGAGGGTAAATGCTCCTGTCGGTGCCACTGACCAAGGCACCGGAAGAGAGAGCTGGGGTTGGGCCCCGGGCACTGCCCTGCGGCTGCCCACTACTCCTCGGTATAGGATGGGTCAAATGCAGAAGACAAATTTCCCCCGGAGGGATTAATAAAGTATAATCAACAAATAAATAAATAAATAAATGAAATAAATAAAAATTTAACGTAACCAAAAAAAAACAACCCATGTGTCCCGCCCCTTGTCAGGCTTTTGATGGGTGTGTGTTAGATTTAAACCAGTTTTGTTCCGTATTCTCCCCACGGGGAAAACTTCATTCCCATGTCATTCTAAAAGAATGAAATGGGAATGAAAAGAGGTGTAAAAGGCATCTCTATTTGGGTTTCAGGGTTGAGGGATTTTTTTTCCCCAAGTCAAAAGCTTAACAACACAAGTGTAAAAGAGTCGAATGAATCACAAACAATGAATCAAAAGATGATGTTCAGCAACAGTCAAGGGCTTAAATAAACTCGTGAAAACCGTCTTACATCACAAATGAGCTTGGCTGACATAAAAGCCACCTCCAGTCTAATCTGTCACAGACATCTGAATAACAACATTACTCTGGAAATCTACGTCTTCATCTGTTGTCCTTAAAATGTCCCCGCTGAATTAGACGTTTTGGTACGA
>NC_137199.1:25031738-25044238 GCF_960531495.2 Zeus faber
ATGGGTCAAATGCAGAGGATCCATTTCACCGGCCACCATCAAAGCATGTGCATGTGTGTGTGTGTGTGCAAGCATGTGTTGTAGTGTGGTGTGTTGTGTGACGAATAAAGACTGTTTCTTCTTCTTCTTTCTTACCAGGGGCAGGCCACCGGCCACTGGTAGCCCCCCTGCCAACCACACCCCCACACCGACCCACCAGCGCCCAGCCACCCCGGGAAAAAACCCAGATCTCACTGTGCGCTGCTCACCTCTTTGTCTCACAGCGCATACATTCGCAGCGACACAGCGCCAACATTTTCCACAAGCGCATCTTCCCGTCGTCGTGACATGGCTTTCTGTCCGGTCAAGTGTGCTCTCAGAAAGCTCCTGTCCCTACTTTCCAGCTCCTCTTTGTCACACCCCGTCCCTCCGCCCCGCCGCCCCCACCCCCCTCCAGTCCCCGCCACTCCACTCCAGCTCCGCACGCGCTCCTCCAGGCCTGTGGGCCCCGAAAAAAAAAGAATAATCTGACGCCGTTCTACTGGAACACACACATACAAGCGCACAGCCTGCGCACTCACTCAGACACGCTGTTATCATAGCACTTTGTAATGTGTTACTCAGCTCCTTTGCTTTTGTCTCTCTCTCTCTCTCCCTCCCTCTCTCTCTACCTCTCTCTCTCTCTCTCTCTCTCTCTCTCTCTCTCTCTTCCTCTCAGCATGGGTGATTTACCAGAAACAAATTACCCTGAAATGTGCTGTTAGGAAGAAACTTTTGTTGCAGTGTCAACATTTGAGCAAACATTTCCTCACTGGGAGCACGAGAGCGTGAGGCTCACGAGGGGGATCAGCTCCCAGCTCCAGCCCTCCTCCTCCTCCTCCTCCTCCTCCTCGCCATACATCCCTCCCTTTTATCCGCTTCCACATTCTCCCTTTCCTTCGCCTTTATATATTCACCCCATTGACTTCGCCTCCACTAGTCATAGCACAGGTGGGTTTTGTTGAAGTCGGTATCATCCCTCCATTGTCTATTTATTTGTTTCCCCGCCGGCTCCTCATTCTTCAGACGGCATGTTAGTTCGACTTCTATTCCAATCAGCGAGGCCCGCTCACTCGCTCTTCCTCCCTCTCTCGCTCTCTTATCATTTTTTTCCTCGGTGTGTTTTATTTTATTTTTTTATCTCTTTCTCACACCCAAAGAAAGGATTCGTTGGATATGGCGGCATCTGCGCTGTTGCTACTACGTAATCTGTGGCCGCGGACCATGTGTGACCGCAGAGGTCGCTGCTGCACATTTTCTGCATGTATGTCGTTGAGGATGCCTCTGCGATCACTCAAACTGTGGTTATGTTTTTGTCATATACTCACATAAGGAAAAAAATAATGCTTATACAAATTTTTTTTTCAAATTAAGTTTAAGAAACAACCGTTTTTTTGATTACCGCAGTTTATAAAATAAACTAACATTTAAAAAAAAAAGTGTTTTGTGCATGCATGCATAAATGATATTTGCGTGACCTAAACGTAAAAGTTCTTTCGGAATAGGCCTACAATGGTGACCTTCCTAAAGGTCACCATTTCCGGTGGTGGCATCTGCATTACTTTCGCTCACGCAGATGATGCCAGCTAAGTGGGCGGTCCTTCAATGTGGCACAGGCACACATTCACGTTTACACTGATGAAAGAAGGTGGCCTGATGTGGCTCCGACCGTCTCCGAACGTGGTCCGAGCGATCGGATCTCAGACACAGTGAGGACACATCGGGTGCCTTTACGCCTGGCATTAGAGCTGCCCACTTGTGATTGGTTAACCAAAGACGCACCTCAATGCCAGGTGTAAATGGGACCTGAGATAATGGTCCCAGTGCTTTCGTGCTTGGGCAAAAAATTATTCTTAGCATCCTGCTTGGATGCCACGCCAATGGAATGACAATTGCGAGTTGTGTTGTGTTTTTCCCATGAAGGGATGTGGAAAATCCTCTGAATGTGAAATGGATATGAAGAACGACAACTTGAAACCACACCGGCGGTCACAGTCAGAGAATCTCCCCCGGGGACATGGATTGCTCTGTAATATCGTTTCTATGATCCTGGGGTCGGACAGAAACACCCGACGACTCGATACGTGTTTTTAAATCCCTTCCTCGTTCCCGTATGGCGGCTGGCATGGCCGCAAATAATCACCAAGACATGAAAGAACTGTGTGCATGAAATACATATAAACATTATGAACCTTTACCATGTCGTTTTCTACCAAAGGGAAAGATGCATTATAAACCCTTGCACGACTCTTTCTATTCCAAGGTCCTTTCTATTCTCTGCAGCTGTCTCCTTCTCACCACTGCTTTGACGTACACACCTGGGTATTCGCCCAGGCGACAACGTCCACGACACAAACCTATCAGGTAGCTCTATTTCTTTAGACTACGGCAGGCGAGTTAAGTTTTAAACAGGCGCTAATCAGATGTGACGTTGCCCATTGAGGCATATACACTTTCCCGTCATTCCAGGAAAAAAAAACAGCAGAGATTTCCCTGACATGCCGCAAAGTGACAAAGACAATATTCATCCCGCTGCTGTAGCTCGGCCTCTGTTGTTCCGCCCAGACATCACAACCGAGCACGTTCCGTCTCGACCGCAGAGTCAACTTAAATTTTTTTTTTTTTCCCCACATTCGTCTCTCATCATCACCATCTTTGGCCAGGGCGGCACACAAAAGCCTGCGCGGACATAATCCAATGTGCGGGATTCAGATGAAGGGTTTCAAGCTCGTTACAGATAAGCAACCACTGGATTTCAGAGGCAAGGAAGAAAGACCGCTCAACCTATCGGATGAACCATCAGGAGATCAAAGAAACGCCGTGCTCAACCTCGTGTCTGCGCCGTTGCCGCTTATCTGGAGGCAGCGATGCTTCAGGCTCAGATATACCTGAGAAGCAATACAGATAGAAGCTACAATTCCTTTTCATAACTGGAGATTAGCGGAGGCATTTGTTTCATCCCTGCGATGCAATGTCCAACGCTTACCTGGATTGGCGGTACTTGCTCCGCTGTGCCGGCTCTATTCAGAGCCTGGAATTGATCATTCAGTCATTCTGGGAGTTCCAAATTTTAGCAATATTTACCCGGTCTGCTGCTCGTCTTGGCGGAGAACGCGGAGGACGGGTCTGGTGTGCAGCATGGGAAGAAGGGAGGCTAAGTAGAGGAGGAAGAGCAAAGTGGGAAAAAAAGGGGGACAGTGGCACGGAGAGGCAAATAGCACGGATTCCCGTCTTGGACAAAGGGTGGTCTGTCCTGCACATTCCTGCTCACACCTACCTTGTCCCCTACTTCCCACCACCCAGGGGACAGAAAGGCCATCTGCCTAATGTCCTCCACCCACACAGGCATCGACATGCTGCACAACACCTTGTAGCAATTGATTCACAGCAGCAAAAAAAACCCCACCAAATGACAGTAACACAAATCAAAAGACATGCACATTTTTAGTTGGAAAAGGATGAAAAAAAAAAAAGCTGCTGGTTGCTGTTCGAATCCAGCAACAGGAAAACCTCATATTTTAAAGCTCCCAAATGCCTCAAGAACTTCAATAGTAAGCAAAAAATAATAATTCAAGGTCGATATGATCCGACTATTTATTTTTTTGTCTGCTTGGTGCTAGACAAATAAACCAGAGCCACCGTGCAGAAAGACCAAGGCTTGTACTGTACGGGAGGAAGGGCGAGGAGACACATCCAAAAAAAACCAAAACGGACTTGGATTGCTTTCTAAAACCTTTCCACTTCCTGCGGACAGAACCACACACCCACTTTTCAACAGCTTCCAGGCGCACAATTACGCCAGAAGTGGTACAAAAAAAACCTGGCAAACACAGACATAAGTACTCAGAACTTGTCAGCTGGCTGCCATCGACCTCGTCCAACACGGTTTTAGTTGGGACGACTAAATGCCAGGAAAACACTGACTCCAGGAACATGAGTATCTACGGGGCCAAGTGGAGAGTACTCTGTGTGTTAGTACATGTGAGGTGGTGTGCATGTGTACAGATGTAGGAGTCTGTACATCCTTGTACAGTATGTGTGTGTGTGGTGTGTGTGTGTGTGTGTGTGTGTGTGTGTGTGTGTGTGTGTGTGTGTGTGTGTGTGTGTGTGTGTGTGTGTCCGTCTGATGAGTTCTCCTCCAGTAGCTGCTGTTGGCTTTGTGCCTGATGGGGGTGATGGAGCCTGGGCCAGATGCCTTGTCCCACGGTCCCAGATCAACAGCGCCAACCCGCTGTGGGGCCCGCCGCCAGGAAAAACGAAGCCGCCCTCCGGTGCACAGCCCCTCACCGCTGCTGAAGCGAAGGAGGGATGGCCGATCTTTCCCCTAACTACACCGAGCACAAGCTGCTGGAGAAACTGGAGGAGCTAAAACGAAGCTGAGTGGGAGGCACTGACACCCACACCCACACCCACACACACACACACACACACACACATTTCTATATATGGGTTGCCATGCATGATATGCATACAAGCTCAACAGCACTGAACACCCCTGCGAGCCGATGGCGGAGCTGTCATTTGTGTTACTTCCCCTAAAACAGTGTCACACATTCTCACACACACAACCCCCACGTTTTTTTCCTGATACACAGCAAAAATGACCGACAATCCGCGGAGCTTAACAGACCAGACAATGTGTACACGCCTTTCACAGCCCCCCTTCTCTCCCCTCCTCCCAGTACCGGGGACCATGGAGCGGACGCCGCTTCACCTGAATACCGCCCATCCCATTACCTTTTTCACTCAATTATCAGTATGCCCTGACCGCAGCGCTTGTATTTGTGGGAGAAGTGGCTTTTGAAATGAGAGCTTGGCTTTAGAACGAGAGCTGGATTGATATTAACATCGGGACTTTTTTAAGGTGCACCAGAACGGTGTTATTTGAGAAATATATCAAGCTCTGCTGGGTGTTTCTATGTCTTGTGTCAGCATCTGGTGAAAAATAGCGGTGCATAATATTCCTTACTCTTCTATAGTAAATGGAATGCTGCTTCAGTAGGGCAGCAGCCAAGCATCAATTACTTGAATCAGACCTGTGTGTGTGCGTGTGTGCGTGCGTGCGTGTGTCTGTGTGTGTGTGTGTGTGTGTTGCATTGTGTCTTTTCTTAAGCAATCAAGCCAAATGCTACCACATATGGGATCAGCATACACCGTCAACCAGCTCCCACTAAACATTACATAATATGGGATGTTCAGTGGGAGTTGGTTGACTATGTATGGATGTAATTGGAATGTTCTTGTCTAGTATGACTTTCACAAGGCATACATTGCAGAAATGTCTGCCTTACTTCCCAGTTGTCATTTTTGGGCTTGTTGAGAGGACTTGCTCCTGATTTAAGGGTACGATAAGTAATATCGTGTTCACCCGTGGCATAAATTGACCATGATATAGCGGCGGAGGTTTGCAAATGTTACTGATTGTGCCTTTAAATCAGCAGCCTCTTGCTCTTCTGTACTTCATTCTATGGAACTTCCCATCGTTTCTTCTCAACACTAACTCATGAGCATAATAACATTTCTAACATCCAGCGTCATTTTCAATGCAAACCTATGGCTCTTTTTAGACCATTCTATCTGTATTTCTATGTTGTCGGGTATTACTGCGTTATGGGTGAGTTTCTGTGATTTATGGGGCTGTCGTCAAGAATAATCGTTTATTAGTCTTGCAGGTGCATGCATTTAACACACACACACACACACACACACACACACACACACACACACACACACACACACACACACACACACACACACACACACACACACACACACACACACACACACACACACACACACACACACACACACAGTGGTGATGACACCACTGAACACACAGACGCATGCAGGGAGTGGTGACTGGAGAAATCTGACTTCTGCTTTTTCCCCATCCTCACTGTCCTTCCTCCAGGGGCAACAAGGAGCAGCGGGTGGCCCTTTTTTCACTGGCGCTCCGGGACCAATTCCAGATGGATCCATGTCGTGGTCAGGGACAGGACAGGAGAGTGTTCCGCATGTTTGGTTTTTTAATTGTGGCCCTTTTTTTGATGTTGGAGGGGACCCATGTGAGCACAGGGAAAACATGCAGACTCCACACAGGAAGGCCCCTAATCGGGAGATAATCCACCTGAGCATGGCGCCAACAGCGTCTCAGGCGGGAATCAAACCCAGGACCTTCTTGCTGTGAGGCAGCGGTGCAAGCACTGCGCCACATTTTGCTGACTAATACTGACTAATAAGCAATCTGGAAACTTGCTATTGCTTGATTGGTTATTGATTTGCACGGATCTAAAACATAATTTATTAAAATGCCTACTTTCTTGATTGAATTGTGTTATAAGACAGGGAATTGACCTTGCAAAAATATCCATGATCCATAAAAGCAGAACTTTTCAAACAAAATGTTCTTAGCAAATAAAAATGTACAATAAGAGCCCAAAAAACACAGGCCTCTGTTGTTTGAAATGACTTGGAAAGGAAACGACTTGATGTTAGGAGATAAAATCTCATGACATGATTGGGAAGTAGAAAGCTGATTAACTTAATGGATCAAACTGTGATTCTTAACGTTGCCAGATTAATGGTTTAGAGCCAACAGTCTGCAAGGGCGGGTGAGCGAGGCAAAAAAAAATTAAAAAATGAACATATGGTCGATAACAAGGAAAATACGGTTCAGCTGGATGTTTGTGTAGGATACTAGATAATTTCTAATGTATGAGCAGTGAAAACCATTAATCACTAAGTCCAACTGGTAAAGGGCTGTACAGGTAACTCCCAAAGTGAAACTGATTAATTCATTTGGAGATTTTGACGTCCAGCTAGGTGCTACCTCGAGATATCATGGCTCATATTTACCATTGATCCAACGGGAGATTAAAACGCGACCCGGGCGTCATTGCTGAGAGTGTGTGCATCTAACTATAAAGGAAGGAATCTTTCTACGTATGTCCTGCAGTTATCTCAACAACCGTTGATCCGATCTTCTTCAGACTTGGTGGATGTATTGCCGGGGACCGAAGGACGCGCAGTCTCGGATTTGGTGCAATTTGGACACGCGCTGCTCAGCTCTCAGCGGGGCGGGGCTTCAGGGCTCCACGACTGAGTCATGTCCGCGGCGCAGCCCATTCCCAACAGTGCAGTAGGGGTGGTGCGATACCGCAAAATTCGGTTCAGAGCTGACACCAAGTAAAACCAGGGCCAGAATCGCCCAAAAAACTATGGGTATTGTTGGTTCTGTTTGGACAACTGGTGAGCGGGGATGCACAGCAGATCATTTTCACTGACCCTGCCTGTGTTGCTCCTTCAAAATCAAACGGTGGCTCGTGGGCGAAAAGAACAACTCGGGGGCCCGCAGGCCAATAAATACATAGTCCATGAGGAATCACTGCACTCTGCGGTCTGTCCGGCAGCTCACCCTGGCCGTCTCGTCTCTAAAGCCATCAATCCTTACTGCGTGGGACAACCAAACAATTATTCCTTCCTGTTTTGGGATCAGGCGAATCGGCGGAGTCCCTCCCTTGATTCGTGTGATCCACGGCAGCTGAGTGGCCCCCGGGATGGGAGCCTGCACCGCCTGTCTGCAGCGGCGGCTTGACCCCGCTTCCTCGGTCCGCCACACTATACTTTAGGTATCGACACCCCCGAACCCTACTATGCAGCCCGTTCCAAACAAGCATGTTTCCAACGGGCACAGCACTAGTTCATATTGAATTATGAACTCTTTATAAAAATCCAATTCACCAGCCAATACAGAGCTTTAAAAACCACAAGGTGAAAAGTGAAGCAGCTATATTTAAACTTAATTAAATGGAATTCATACAAAGGAATACATGTGCCGCCTCTTGACAATATCTGTGTAGGCAAAGCTAATTAAAATTGAACCCTGCCACCACATACGCATGTGCGGAGAGGGAATGCCAGGTTCATGAAAAAGTGATCCAGCAAAACCAAACTGAGTTTCTCGCTAAATAAGTATTCTGTCTTCTTCTGGAAAAAAAACTACAATATGAAATATTCTGTCTGGAGAGAGACTGAAAAGTGAAGAAAGATAGGTTCCCGCTGAAATTTATTTTTATACAAAACATAATGATGAAATGAAAACATTTGATTTCATTTTCACAGTCACAGTTTTTCATATTCATGGTGAATTTCCCTCCGCAACATGAACTGAGTGAATGAAGTAAGTTAATTTGTCCTTGATTACTGTCATTAATAAATCTTATTATAAATTAGTGCATTTTGAGCCTCTTTTAATAGGAATTATGCTAAGTTTTTGGCAAGCTAGACAACACTCCCTAATACTGTAGAATCCAGAAGTATATCTAAAGTACTGGCGAACATATCACCATTTACATTTTATATTTTGATTCACCAACGAAAAGTCAACTTAGAAACTGAAAGGTAAACGTTGGCTGTCTCTGTAGTACTATATTACATTCGAGACAAGCGTAGAACTGAAAGCTCAATAGGTGGATTTTCTTTATGATTTGATCATGAGGATGTGGCCAGTTTTGCCGATGCCATGTCTGACACTGCTGTGCCACGATCTGAAAGGGGACCTATTCCGAAAAAAACTCACATTTTCAATGGTTGTGCACATACATTTTAGTCTCTCACATAAACTGTGAAACAAAACACCATCATACATCAAACATCATAAAAACAGTGTCCTTAGACGAGCCATTCAGCTTGGTGTCTCAGTACTACGTCGCATTGAGACACATTTGAAATAGAACCGACCCCATCTGAGTAACTCCACCCACGGCGAGAGCGCCACCGGGCCCACGAGCATCGAAGCTCAGAGCTTATTACGGAAGTGTTATGTTGGCTGCGGAGATCAGCACAAATCTTTGAAAAGAAAGAGGAATTGATACCAGCTGTCCATGAGAAAAGGCTGTGGCGCCAAACAAACAAAACCGTAGATGTTTTTATTTCATTTTAGTTTCCGACGTTTCCGTAACTGAATGAAACAGAAACGCGCCAAGCCACTGCTCCAGACACAGCGGTGAAAGTTAGAACGAACTTTTAAATTAGGCCTAGATCTATGAGTGAAGATTAAGTAACTGGATTGCTTATTTCTCGCTTCAAATTTGTACAGAAACAGATGGTGAAATCCGGAACTTGTAATCAAATCCCATTTGAGCATCTCACAGAACTAGGGGCCTGGGGAGGGTGGCTCCACCCACTGAAACAGCCCGTTTTTTTAAGACATGGTGGATTGGAATGGCTCGAATGCATAATTCGTGGTATTTTCAGCAAAGTTTTTAAAAACATGTTTTGGGGACCTCAGAGAACATAAATTAACTTGGGAGCATAATATGTCCCATTTAAGCATTGCAAATGTTATTTTCCCAGGGAAAGCTGACAGAGCCCTCCGTCTCCAGAATAACAATAATAATAATTATATTCCGGGGACACAGAGTATGCCCAAATGATGAACATCCACTGTAATAAAGGTTCTGGTTGCAAAGGACTAATAAGCAAGAAAAGTTAATTCATGGATTCAACCCTTTAACCAAAGCAAATTTGAGAGCCAGGAAGCTCATTATGAAAGCAAAAAAAGCCTTTTGACAGCGCTGGTTGAAACATTTGCCTTTCTGCTCTACTGTGCTCACTGGGAGGGCTGTCAGGCTTGTCACTTTCTATTTGTTGGAGTAGCCATTCAGATTCCAGGAGATCGCCTGAGTGACATATTTTGAGGGTACTAAAGCCAAAGCATTTAGAGAAAACACACAATGGATATTTGCATATATATATATATATATATATATATATATATACACACATACACACACACACGTACACATATATACTGATCAGCCACAACATTAAGACCACCACTTAAAACCACTCATATTATGTAGCTCCCCCTCGTGCCACCAAACCAGCTCTGACCCGTTGAGGCATGGACTCTACGAGACCTCTGAAGGTGTCCTGTGGTATCTGGCATCAAGACGTAAGCAGCAGATCCTTTAACTCCTGGAAGTTGCGAGGTGGGGCCCCCATGGATCTGGCTTGTTATTCCAGCACATCCCACAGACGCTCGAGATCTGGGGAATTGGAGACCAAGTCAACATCATGAACTCTTCGTCACGTTTCTCAAACCATTCCTGGACAATTTTTGCAGTGTGGCAGGGTGTATTATCCTGCTGAAAGAGGCCACTGCCATCAGGGAATACCGTTGCCATGAAGGTGTGTACTTGGTCTGTAACAATGTTTAGGTTAATAGTACGTGTCAAACTAACATCCACATGAATGCCAGGACCAAAGGTTTCCCAGCAGAACAGAGCATCACACCGCCCATTTTTCCTGCTTCCAACACGTGAACTTCAAGAACTGACTGTTCACTTGCTTCCTTATATATCCCACCGCTTGACAGGTGCCATTGGAACAACATGATTAATGTTATTCACACCTGTCAGTGGTTTTATTGTTGTGGCCGATCGGTGTATATGTACACAGGTACTCCTTAATGACCTACCTGTTTAACAACCGTTCTGACTTACGACCAGCTCTCCGACCAGTGGGTATTATATGCTGCGTACAATACCGCGGCGTATTGTACGCAGCGTGGCGTCTCAGCGTCAAGCATCTCCTCCTGCATCGGCGTTCTCAGTCTCGGTCTCATTCCCACAGTCTGTCAGTATTCACTACACTAGCGTTTGCAATGGCTACGCCCCCTTACCGTGAAATAACACGGGTCCTGGCTTATCGATCAATTCGCTTAACGACCTGGTTGTAGGAACGGAACTTGGTCGTTAAGTGACGAGTACCTGTACTGTATATATACGTTTTCTAAATAATTTACATGCAGTAAGACAGAACAAGATAACTTAATTTAAAAACACACTGGGGTGAAATTGGGACACAAACAGCACACCAACTAAGGAACCAGAGACTTTTCAGTGAAAGTGCGGTGTTTCAACCAACATGGGCAAAATCAATTTCTAGCATCCGCGTGGTCAGAGATTAATTGAGCTTGGATTGCAAGTAAAAATTAAAGGAAGAGAAAGGATGGGTATCAATCGTTTCTATTGCGTGAATCGAGAGTGGATTCTAATGCACTAATGAAGTGCTAATGATGGAGGGGAGCTTAAAAAATTCAGGTAGCACTTACTGTATCCTCCGTGAATCTGTTAGAGTGTTATTACCATAAGCTCTCAATTGAAAGTCTGTTCGGTTGGACTCCATTTAGATTATTTCCGAGAAGCCAGCTCACGCAAATATTTGGCGAGACAGGACTGCACGTCTGGAAGTAAAGCTGCGTAGGCCCCCCGAGAACGTGCTCCCAAACTGGCTGGCCTTTTGGAAGACAGGCAGTAGGCAGGGAAACGGCGAGAATGAAGTGATCTGGCATTTAAGATGGACTCCGTCAATACAGCATCAAACGTGAACTTTTGATGAAAGTGGCAATTCTCCTCAAGCAGCGTTGAAGGCAACATTTTGGCAGATCTTTCAACAGGCAGAAAAACATATCCCACTTAGGCTTGCAATAATGACAGTAGGGCGATAAAGTGGACAAGAGGAGGCTGAACAAGTCGAGTAAGTCCAGGGTTGCACAGGAATGATAATGGCTGAAACAGACAACTGTGTCAGACATTTTGTAAAAGTTGCTTTTGCATTTGCATCTGCATCACATCATCAGGGAATATCAGCGGGATTGTAAAACAAACTATTTTCAATTATATTAAATGACTAAACAAACGTACCACCTCCACTGTGCCCATGTTCAGTCGATCGCAGCTGTAGGGTTGTTAAAAAAAAGTGATATAACGCTCCCTTTCCCGGGCTGCAGCCTGCTGCCGGGGACAGACAACAGCGTTTTGCTATGTCATTAAATGACACAGCAAAACGCTGGTGCCTGTCCCCGTTTTTTTTGTGTTCTGAAAAATGAAGATAGTTGTGCAATTATACCAGTGGATAAGGCTACAGGGGAGGTTGGGAGAAGAAACCTCGATCTGATCCCACGCATCAATCTCTAGGACTTGTTCAATTCTATACCTTACAGCAGCACCGCGCAGCACACGGGCTACAGGGAGTGCTTTGATCGGTTCGCTGACAATGGAGATCTTATGCCTTGTCAAGATGCCTGTATGAATTTGCCACTTTTCCCAGAGCTGGCTACTTTCTTCTCTTTTAATGCAAACTCATCTTGTACTCAGAACACACACACACACACACACACACACACACACACACACACACACAGAGTACCGGGGTTTGATACTGACAAGATCGCATGGAAAGTTATGGTCGGATTACCACTAAGCACAAGAGGGGGGGGGGGGACTCAAGGGGCCCATGGTATTCGTCGAGGTAGTACAACATTCATACATTCAACCCTATTATGAAATGTGGCACACTGGAGTCAGTTTCTTCTACGAACGCTGGGTAGGTTTGATTTTGTCTTTTCCCCATACAGGCTCCCCAGAAAAAAGTTTTAAAAGATTTCTGATGTGCCGAATCAAAGCCGCAAAGGCAAG